>NC_061508.1:32159002-32174165 GCF_022539505.1 Lolium rigidum | reverse complement strand
GGTCTCTTAGGCTATATTTCACAGAATACTTACTCACCGTTATGAATGGCATAGTGAAGTGCTTATTTATATCCCTTTATGATTGCAATGTGTTTTGTATCACAATTTATCCGTGTGCTACTCTAGTGATGTTATTAAAGTAGTTTATTCCTCCCGCACGGTGTAATGGTGACGAGTGTGTGCATCGTGTAGTACTTGGCGTAGGCTATGATTGTGATCTCTTGTAGATTATGAAGTTAACTATTGCTATGATGGTATTGATGTGATCTATGCCTCCTTTCGTAGCATGAAGGTGACGATCGCATGCTATATTAGTACTTGGTTTGGTTATGTTGATCTCGTCGTGCACTCTAAGGTTATTTAAATATGAACATCGAATATTGTGGAGCTTGTTAACTCCGGCATTGAGGGTTCGTGTAATCCTACACAGTTAGTGGTGTTCATCATCCAACAAGAGAGTGTAGAGTCTAGCATCTATCTATTTATTCTGTTATGTGATCAACAAGATTAACATCTAAATAACAATTTTCTATTTGTTCGTGTAATCAACAAGATTAACATCTAAATAACAATTTTTCAATGATGGCAAGTCAAGCATATTATAAATTTTCTTAGGCATAACGGAAATACTTGCACCAAGATCACATAAAGCATTACAATCAAAGTCATTGACCTTCATCTTAATGATGGGCTCCCAACCATCCTCTAGCTTCCTAGGAATAGAAGCTTCACGTTCTAGTTTCTCTTCTCTAGCTTTTATGAGAGCATTTGTAATATGTTTTGTGAAAGCCAAGTTTATAGCACTAGCATTAGGACTCTTAGCAAGTTTTTGTAAGAACTTTATAACTTCAGAGATGTGGCAATCATCAAAATCCAAACCGTTATAATCTAAAGCAATGGGATCATCATCCCCAATGTTGGAAAACATTTCAGCAGTTTTATCACAGGCAGTTTCAGCAGTTTTAGCAGTTTCCGACAGTTTTGCAGGCTTTGGATTAGAAGTGGAAACATTGCCAACACCAATTCTTTTAACATTATTAGTAGGAGGTGCAGCAACATGTGGAGCATTAGCATTGCTAGTGGTGGTAATAGTCCAAACTTTAGCTATATTATCTTCTTTAGCATTTTCTTCTTTCTCCCACCTGGCACGCAATTCGGCCATCAATCTTATATTCTCATTAATTCTAACTTGGATGGAATTTGCTGTAGTAACAATTTTATTATTATGATTTTCATTAGGCATAACTTTCGATTTCAAAAGATCAACATCGACGACAAGACTATCGACTTTAGAAGCAAGTATATCAATTTTCCCAAGCTTTTCTTCAACAGATTTGTTAAAAGCGGTTTGTGTACTAATAAATTCTTTAAGCATAGCTTCAAGTCCAGGGGTGTGTTCCTATTATTGTTGTAAGAATTCCCATAAGAATTACCATAACCGTTACCATTATTATAAGGATATGGCCTATAGTTGTTACTAGAATTGTTCCGATAAGCATTCTTGTTGAAATTATTATTTTTAATGAAGTTTACATCAACATGTTCTTCTTGAGCAACCAATGAAGCTAACGGAACATTATTAGGATCAACATTAGTCCTATCATTCACAAGCATAGACATAATAGCATCAATCTTATCACTCAAGGAAGAGGTTTCTTCGACAGAATTTACCTTCTTACCTTGTGGAGCTCTTTCCGTGTGCCATTCAGAGTAATTAATCATCATATTATCAAGAAGCTTTGTTGCTTCACCAAGAGTGATGGACATAAAGGTACCTCCAGCAGCTGAATCCAATAGGTTCCGCGAAGAAAAATTCAATCCTGCATAAAAGGTTTGGATGATCATCCAAGTAGTCAGTCCATGGGTTGGGCAATTTTTAACCAAAGATTTCATTCTTTCCCAAGCTTGTGCAACATGCTCATTATCCAATTGTTTAAAATTCATTATGCTACTCCTCAAAGATATAATTTTAGCAGGGGGATAATATCTACCAATAAAAGCATCCTTGCATTTAGTCCATGAATCAATACTATTCTTAGGCAGAGATAGCAACCAATCTTTAGCTCTTCCTCTTAATGAGAAAGGAAACAATTTTAATTTTATAATGTCACCATCTACATCTTTATACTTTTGCATTTCACACAATTCAACAAAATTATTGAGATGGGCAGCAGCATCATCGGAACTAACACCAGAAAATTGCTCTCGCATAACAAGATTCAGTAAAGCAGGTTTAATTTCGAAGAATTCTGCTGTAGTAGCAGGTGGAGCAATAGGTGTGCATAAGAAATCATTATTATTTGTGGTTGTGAAGTCACACAACTTAGTATTTTCAGGAGTACCCATTTTAGCAGTAGTAAATAAAGCAAACTAAATAAAGTAAATGCAAGTAACTAATTTTTTGTGTGTTTTTGATATAGAGTGCAAACAAGAAAGTAAATAAAATAAAGCAAGACAAAAACAAAGAAAAGAGATTGGATTATGGAGACTCCCCTTGCAGCGTGTCTTGATCTCCCCGGCAACGGCGCCAGAAAAAGAGCTTGATGCGTGCAGTCGACACGTCCGTTGGGAACCCCAAGAGGAAGGTGTGATGCGTACAGTAGCAAGTTTTCCCTCAGAAAGAAACCAAGGTTTATCGAACCAGGAGGAGCCAAGAAGCACGTCGAAGGTTGATGGCGGTGGGATGTAGTAGGGCGCAACACCAGGGATTCCGGCGCCAACGTGGAACCTGCACAACACAACCAAAGTACTTTGCCCCAACGAAACAGTGAGGTTGTCAATCTCACCGGCTTGCTGTAACAAAGGATTAGATGTATAGTGTGGATGATGATTGTTTGCGAGAAAACGAGTAGAACAAGTATTGCAGTAGATTGTATTTCAGATGTAAAAGAATGGACCGGGGTCCACAGTTCACTAGAGGTGTCTCTCCCATAAGATAAATAGCATGTTGGGTGAACAAATTACAGTTGGGCAATTGACAAATAGAGAGGGCATGACCATGCACATACATGATATGATGAGTATAGTGAGATTTAATTGGGCATTACGACAAAGTACATAGACCGCTATCCAAGCATGCATCTATGCCTAAAAAGTCCACCTTCGAGGTTATCATCCGAACCCCTTCCAGTATTAAGTTGCAAACAACGGACAATTGCATTAAGTATGGTGCGTAATGTAATCAATAACTACATCCTCGGACATAGCATCAATGTTTTATCGCTAGTGGCAACAGACACATCCACAACCTTAGAACTTTCCGTCACTCGTCCTGCATTTAATGGAGGCATGAACCCACTATCGAGCATAAATACTCCCTCTTGGAGTTAAGAGCAAAAACTTGGCTAGAGCCTCTACTAATAACGGAGAGCATGCAAGATCATAAACAACACATAGGTAATAGATTGATAATCAACATAACATAGTATTCTCTATCCATCGGATCCCAACAAACACAACATATAGCATTACAGATAGATGATCTTGATCATGTTAGGCAGCTCACAAGATCCGACAATGAAGCACATAAGGAGAAGACGACCATCTAGCTACTGCTATGGACCCATAGTCCAGGGGTGAACTACTCACTCATCACTCCGGAGGCGACCATGGCGGTGAAGAGTCCTCCGGGAGATGATTCCCCTCTCCGGCGAGGGTGCCGGAGGCGATCTCCTGAATCCCCCGAGATGGGATTGGCGGCGGCGTCTCTGGAAGGTTTTCCGTATCGTGGCTCTCGGTACTGGGGGTTTCACGACGAAGACTATATGTAGGCGGAAGGGCGGAGTCGGGAGAGTCACGGGGGCCCCACACGCTAGGGCCACGCGGGCCCCCCCTGGGCCGCGCCGCCCTAATGTGGCTGCGCCCCGTGGCCCCACTTCGTCTTCTCTTCGGTCTTCTGGAAGCTTCGTGGCAAAATAGGCCCCTGGGCGTTGATTTCGTCCAATTCCGAGAATATTTCCTTACTAGGATTTCTGAAACCAAAAACAGCAGAAAACGGCAATCGGCTCTTCGGCATCTCGTTAATAGGTTAGTGCCGGAAAATGCATAAATATGACATAAAGTATGCATAAAACATGTAGATATCATCAATAATGTGGCATGGAACATAAGAAATTATCGATACGTCGGAGACGTATCAACGCTCACATATGGAATGCTGAACATATTGGTTTGCATTCCCTCTTATACAAGTTCACAGGTGATCCCACTATATTCTGTATCTGGTCCATCCTAAGCTCCAGCATTAACTATTCTCTATGTGTTGCTCATTACAAGTTTATATCCCGAAACATCTTGATTTGCATCCCCTTCACTATAAGTTCAGGAGTATTATTTAGTTCACGGCCAATTTGAAGTAATTGCACTTGGCACATGTTGGTTCACATTCCCTCCTCTTTAGCTTTTGCCATCGTAACTTCTATTTTTGGTTTACATTCCTCGCTTCTGTAGATGTAGCCATCATAACTTCATCTTGCTCGGTCGTTGTTACAAAATTTATAGCCTTCTACTCGTGTTGTTCATGCCAATTTTGTACTCCCCGAACATGTTGGTTTGCATGGGACTCGACAGTAGTAAGTCTGCTGTTTCATTTTAACGTGCTCTGTTATATTGGCTGTTGGTATGCGGAATGCACTCTTTGTTTGCTTATTGTGCGCATTACAATGATCTTGTTATAACGACGAAATGATGAGTTCCAAATTCTTTGCCAAACAATATTGTAGTGTCTTTGCCTTTCCATTGTTGCTGTCTTAACTTGTAATGTCTTTATTTCAGATATAGGTGTTGCATGGACAACTTAAAAGATTGCCGGATCGCTTCATTGTATTGCTAGGTTTAATTACCATTCAATTTCTCTGGGTTCTGTAATATTTTTTCAAAGCCTTGCAGTCGATGTAATATTTAGTTAGTTTTTATAGTTCTTTCGCGCATTTTTTCTATGGTGCTCGTGGTAAGTGAGGCTATCCGACGTAAATCATGTGCTGCGTAAATATTCTCAGTATCTAAATCACAAATTCCCATCCCTTAAACGGCCCAATTAAGCGAAATCACAAATGTGCCGGCCCGCAAAATCCTAAAGCGCCTATTATGCCGGCATATAAACAGCAACTAAACGGGCTGGCCCACTTTCTTATTGGGCCAGCCCACTTGATTTACGGTGGACCCCACACTCTAATTGGGCCAGCCCACTTGCTTTAAGGTGGACCCCACCCACTACTGGGCCGGCCCACTAACTAGTTGGGCCAGCCCAATTGCTTTTGTGGTGGACCCCACATACTAAATGAGCCGGCCCTTTAAGAGGAAAGCGGGACCCACCTGTGTTTTTGGCCCCGCCCACTATCTTGTTGGGCCGGCCCACTTGCTATATGGTGGACCCCACATACTAAATGGGCCGGCCCTTTAACAGGAAAGTGGGACCCACCTGTGCTTGGCCAGGCCCACTATCTTGTTGGGCCGGCCCACTTGCTATATGGTGGACCCCACATACTAAATGGGCCGGCCCTTTAACAGGAAAGTGGGTCCCACCTGTGCTTTTGGCCCGGCCCACTATCTTGTTGGGCCGGCCCACTTGCTATATGGTGGACCCCACATACTAAATGGGCCGGCCCTTTAACTGGAAAGTGGGACCCACCCGTGTTTTTGGCCCGGCCCACTATCTTGTTGGGCCGGCCCACTTGCTATATGGTGGACCCCACATACTAAATGGGCTGGCCCTTTAACAGGAAAGTGGGACCCACCTGTGTTTTTGGCCCGGCCCACTATCTTGTTGGGCCAGCCCATTTAATCTATTGTGGACCCCACGTACTAAATGGGCCGGCCCGATAGGAGGAAAGTGGGACCCACAGGCTAATTGGGCCGACCCGATAGGAGAAAAGTGGGACCCACAGGCTAATTGGGCCGGCCCAAGAAGTTATTGGGCCGGCCCAGTTGCTTTAAGGTGGACCCCACTTGGTAAATGGGCCGGCCCGATAGCAGGAAAGTGGGTCCCACATGTCTTGTGGGCCGGCCCTTTTGCCTGTTGACCGGTCAAACGAGTGCATTCGGCCCGGCCCACATGCTTAGTGGGCCGGCCCATTAAAGTTTTGACGAGTCAACCTTAGAGGTTAGGCCCGGCCCACGTAACTAATGGACCAGCCCAGCTATATAGTTGACCGGTCAAACTAAGTCAGCTAGCCCGGCCCGCAAACTTAATGGGCCGGCCCGCTTAAGACGTGGCAGGCCTCGTGTGGGCCTACCATCTACCACGGGGTTTTAGCCGGTTAACGCCGTTAACTGCCAGTGAACAGCGTCTGCCACGTGTCAGTTTGCATGACGTCAGCAGTCAACGGGCTCCCGGAAACACTTGTGCAACGATCCGATTTTCCGTGGCGGAAGGGCGCCCAAGCGCGACGAACCGAAAAAATCGTCGTAGGACTTTGCCTGACGCAGTTTCCACAACAGAACCCATATCGTCGGGTTAGGTCCATAGGCGACGAAAAATACCCCTTAGCGGACGATTTTGGGACGTTGTCTATCAAAACTTTTCTTGTAGTGATATAGTCTTCTTATGTCATATAGTAAGCATTCAAGTTGATAAACAAGCATGTCTAGACATATTCAAACCCGACAAATCATGTATCGATCTACCCCCTTGTAGGGATTCGTTGCATAGAAAACAAAAATTTTCCTACCGCGAGAACGCAATCCAAGCCAAGATGCAATCTAGAAGACGGGAGCAACGAGGGGATGAACGAGACTCACCCTTGAAGATTTCCAAAGCCTACAAGATGAGGCTCTTGTTGCTGCGGTAGAAGATAACTTGCCGCTTTCAAAAGCGCGTAGAAGATCTTGACGGTGCCACAATCGGGCAGCACCTCCGTACTCGGTCACACGTTCGGTGTTGATGAAGACGACGTCCTTCTCCCCGTTCCAACGGGCAGCGGAAGTAGTAGCTCCTCCTTGAATCCGGCAGCACGACGGCGTGGTGGCGGTGGCGATGGAGATCTCCGGCGGAGCTTCGCTAAGTGTTGCGGGAGAGGTGGAGGAGGTGGGGCGGCTAGGGTTTGGGAGAGGGGGTGGCCGGCAACTTAGGGGGTGCGGCCAAGCTATGGCTTGAGGTGGCCTGCCCCCCTCCCCTTGGCCCTCATTATATAGGTGGAACACCCAAGAGTTGGTCTACAAGTCTTCGAATAAGACCCCAAACCAAAACCTTCCATATGACATGAAACCTACCCAAGGTGGGATGCCCACTTGAGGTGGGATTCCCACCTTTCCTTGGGAGGGGGTGGCTGGCCACCTTGGTGGAGTCCACCTGGGACTCCACCCCTCTAGGGTTGGCCGGCCATGGGTGGTGGAGTCCCTTCGGGACTACGCCTTCCAAAGTGATTTCTTCCGGACTTTTCTAGAACCTTCCATAAATGCACCGGATCATTTTCAAACTTATAAAATGACTTCCTATATATGAATCTTATTCTCCGGACCATTCCGGAACTCCTCGTGATGTCCGGGATCCCATTCGAGACTTCGAACAATACTTCGAACTCCATTCCATATTCAAGTTCTACTAATACAACATCAAACCTTAAGTGTGTCACCCTACGGTTCGCGAACTATGTAGACATGGTTGAGAACTCTCTCCGACAAATAACCAATAGCGGGATCTGGAGATCCATAATGGCTCCCACATATTCAACGATGACTTAGTGATCGAATGAACCATTCACATACGATACCAATTCCCTTTGTCACGCGATATTTTACTTGTCCGAGGTTTGATCATCGGTATCACTCTATACCTTGTTCAACCTGGTCTCCTGACAAGTACTCTTTACTCGTACCGTGGTATGTAGTCTCTTATGAACTTATTCATATGATTGCAAGCTAATTAGACGACATTCCACCGAGAGGGCCCAGAGTATATCTATCCGTCATCGGGATGGACAAATCCCACTCGTTGATCCATATGCCTCAACTCATACTTTCCGGATACTTAATCCCACCTTTATAACCACCCATTTACGCAGTGGCGTTTGATGTAATCAAAGTACCTTTCCGGTATAAGTGATTTACATGATCTCATGGTCGAAAGGACTAGGTAACTATGTATCGAAAGCTTATAGCAAATAACTTAATGACGTGATCTTATGCTACGCTTAATTGGGTGTGTCCATTACATCATTCATATAATGATATAACCTTGTTATTAATAACATCCAATGTTCATGATTATGAAACTAATCATCTATTAATCAACAAGCTAGTTAAGAGGCTTTACTAGGGACTCATTGTTGTTTACATAACACACATGTATCAATGTTTCGGTTAATACAATTATAGCATGGTATATAAACATTTATCATAAACATAAAGATATATAATAACCACTTTTATTATTGCCTCTTGGGCATATCTCCAACGAGTCTCCCACTTGCACTAGAGTCAATAATCTAGATTACATTGTAAGGTACCTAACACCCATGGCATTCCGGTGTTGGTCATGCTTTGCCCTAGGGAGAGCTTTAGTCAACGGATCTGCTACATTCAGATCAGTGTGTACTTTGCAAATCTTTACTTCTCCATCTTCGATGTACTCGCGAATCGAATGATAACGCAGCTTGATATGCTTCAGCCTCTTGTGTGACCTTCGTTCTTGTGCATTGGCGATGGCACCCATGTTGTCACAGTATATGACTAGTGGGTCCAATGCACTAGGAACCACACCGAGCTCTACAATGAACCTCTTCATCCATACTGCTTCTGATGAAGCCTCTGAAGCCGCTATGTACTCTGATTCTTTTGAAGACCTCGCCACCGTGCACTGCTTCGAGCTTGCCCAGACTTATCGCAGACACCATTCAATATAAACACGTACCTAGACCGTGACTTAGAGTCATCGGGATCGGTGTTCCAACTTGCATCGGTGTAACTTGTTACAACGAGCTCTTGGTCACCTCCATAACAAAGAAACATATCCTTAGTTCTTTTCAAGTACTTCAGGATATTCTTGACCGCTGTCCAGTGTTCCATTCCTGGATCACTTTGATATCTGCTAGTCAAACTAACAGCATGTACTATATCCGGTCTAGCACATAGCATGGCATACATGATAGAGCCTACTGCCGAGGCATAGGGGATCTGACTCATCCTTTCTCTTTCTTCTGCCGTAGCCGGACCTTGAGTCTTACTCAAGACCTTGCACTGGTAACATAGGTAAGAATCCTTTCTTACTTTCGTCCATCCTAAACTTCTTTAGAATCTTGTCCAGGTATGTACTCTGTGATAGCCCTATTAGACGTCTTGATCTATCTCTATAAATCTTGATGCCTAATATATATGATGCTTCACCAAGGTCTTTCATTGAAAAACTATTATTCAAATAACCTTTTACACTCGCTAACAGTTATATATCATTCCCAATCAATAATATGTCATCTACATATAATATCGGGAATGCTACGTAGCTCCCACTCACTTTCTTGTAAATACATGCCTCTCCATGACACTGTATAAACCCGAAGTCTTTGATCACCTTATCAAAGCGTCGGTTCCAACTTCTCGATGCTTGCTTCAGTCCATAAATTGAACGCTGAAGTTTGCATACTTTGTCGACATTTTTAGGATCGACAAAACCTTTGGGTTGTACCATATACAACTCTTCCTCAATGTCTCCATTAAGGAACGCCGTTTTGACATCCATCTGCCAAATCTCATAATCGAAAAATGCAGCTATTGCTAACAAAATCCTCACAGATTTTAGCTTCGCTACAGGTGAGAAAGTCTCATCATAGTCAACACCTTGAATTTGTCGGAAACCCTTTGCGACAAGTCGAGCTTTATAGACAATAACATTACCATCAGCATCTGTTTTTCTCTTGAAGATCCATTTATTCTCGACAGCCTTGCGGCTATCAAGTAAGTCTACCAAAGTCCATACTTTGTTATCATACATGGATCCGATTTCGGATTTCATGGCTTCTTGCCATTTGTTGGAATCTGGGCTCATCATCGCTTCTTCATACGTCGCAGGGTCTTCATCATTGTTATCCACAATCATGACATTTAGACAAGGATCATACCAATCAGGAGTGGCACTTTCCCTTGTCGATCTGCGAGGTTCACTAGCTATCTCGTTTGAAGTTTCATGATCATTATCATTAGCTTCCTCTGTTGCCGGTGTAGGCGGCACAGGAACATCTTCCGGTACTGCGCTACTCTGATCAATGAGTGAAGATTCATCAATCTCATCGAGTTCTACTTTTCTTCCAGTCACTTCTTTAGTGAGAAATTCTTTCTCAAGAAAGGTTCCGTTCTTAGCAACAAAGATCTTGCCTTCGGATCTGTGATAGAAAGTGTACCCTATAGTTTCCTTAGGGTATCCTATGAAGACGCATTTCTCCGCTTTGGGTTCTAGCTTGTCCGGTTGTAACTTTTTTACATAGGCTTCGCAACCCCAAACTTTAAGGAACGACAGCTTAGGTTTCTTATTAAACCATAATTTATACGGTGTCGTTTCAACGGATTTTGATGGTGCTCTATTTAAAGTGAATTCGGCTATCTCTAATGCATAACTCCAAAATGATAACGGCAAATCAGTAAGAGACATCATAGAACGAACCATATCTAAGAGAGTTCGATTACGACATTCGGACACACCGTTTCGTTGTGGTGTTCCCGACGGTGTCAATTGTGAAAGTATTCCGCATTTCTTTAAATGCATGCCAAACTCATAACTCAGATATTCACCTCCACGATCAGATCGTAGAAATGTAATCTTCTTGTTACGTTGATTTTCTACTTCACTTTGGAATTGCTTAATCTTCTCGAAAGTTTCGGATTTATGTTTCATGAAATAGATATACCCATATCTACTCAAATCATCTGTGAAGGTTAGAACATAACGATTACCACCGCGCGAGGCTACACTCATTGGTCCGCACACATCAGTATGTATGATTTCCAATAAGTTTGTAGCTCGCTCCATAATACCAGAGAATGGAGTCTTAGTCATTTTTCCCATTAGACATGATTCGCATCTATCAAGTGACTCAAAATCAAGTGATTCAAGTAATCCATCGGTATGGAGTTTCTTCATGCGTTTCACTCCAATATGACCAAGACGACAGTGCTGTGGGGACCCCGGACTAGCTGTCCGAAATTCCCTGTTATGTATACAGTTCACGATCCCATGATCAGTGCGCCGTGAACACATAACCGAACTGATATCAAATTACACCATCCATTACAAAACGGAATAAGAAAATTACAACATGGTCACATGACCGATACTTACATAATAGCCTCGAAGGGCCTAACTAAACATCGAGTAGCATCATCACTTCAGCAATAGCGAGCCCAAGTCATCTGCCTTAACCCTACGAGCAACTAATCGGGAGAACGTTCCTAGCTCGCATAGACGTCGTCCAATCCTTCTTCATTTGTCGAATTCCTCCAAGTCTGGCCAAGTAAATAGCCAGGGACAAAGCCGTGAGTACATTGAATTGTAGTCGCAAACCATCAAGAAGGTGATAACAATTCTAACTAAAGAAGACAAGAGAGGAAGAATAGTTTCTCTAGTGGATATAGCATGCATAAGAGAATCAGTTTCTCTTGTGAATAAAGCATCTAGGAGAGATGTAATTTCTTTGGTGGAGATAGTATCCCAACTTCTCGGTCGAAGGGGATACTTAGGGGTGTTCTATGACATCTCTATATCTTTGTTAAAGAAGATTCTTCAAAAGGGTTCTACAACATAAAACACTAGGATGGGAGTAACCCAGTTTATTTCCTTTCCGACCATCTCCAAATGGTCATCACAACTTTCCAAGCACCTTCCCGGTACTCCGAAAACAAGTTCCTTCCTTTCCTTTGTCAAACACTTTCATAAAACAAAACTCTTTAGGCTAAGCAACAGCCATTCCAACCGTCCATGACCGCGGACACGGCTATTCGAATAGATTTGACTCTGCAGAGTTTGCACACTTTCCCCACAAGATCCGCGAGTTCATCATGTGGGCATCATCCCCGCATATCAACTATGCCATGACAAAAACTCGGACATAGCCTTTCGCCTATTCGTCTTAGCACGGGATCCTACCCTATGGAGTATGTACCTCCCCGGCACCGTGGCAGCTCACCTCACTTTGAGCGTGGCTCCACCGCCAAGCCAGGAGACCCATAGTGTCTTCCGGACGGGTCAGCCCCGAAGGCCTCCCGTTATACTATTGTCTCCACCAACGACAATCCGGATTCAGGGGTAACCTTACCCTTATATAGTTGTGCGGTGTCCCATGTTAAGAAGAACAAACTACGAGCTAAGCCCCGTCCCACTCCGGGGTAATGTGGTTGCGCGGGTTAATTGTCACAGGTGAATACTTAGGCGCCAAAGTTTTCGAAAACCAGATTTTCTTTTTAACCATCTTTGCCAAGATCCTTTCCTTTCATAAACACACGCTTGGGTAAGTCCAACTCACCCAAGGTTTTCAAAAATTCTTTTCAACAAGGTATTTTTCCAAGGGGGTGCCCAACCTATAGTTTTATGAAGGAACTAAGAGTCACAATGACATGATGCTAGCCATCATACCACTAAGGGGATGATAATTGAGGTGTTGAGGGGATCATACATACTTAGGATAAGCATGTAAAGGGACAACATAATTAAGATGATTCAAACAGGGGTCATGATGTTAATCATCATACCACTAAGAAGATGATAACATGGATATGGTCAAGGGGGCATACATGCTTAGGGTAAGCATGCATAACATCAACAAGGGGGTTCACATACTTGGGAGCAAGTATGCAAAGCATCAACAAGGGGTTCAACCTACTTTGGGAATAAGCATGCATAGAGTAGAGGACCAAAAATCACATATGATACAAGGAACCAAGTGTATAATGGAGCAATGAGCACAACAAGAAGGATAAATAGCAAGAGATCAAAAGATGGCTTGCCTTGGTCGGCTTATTTGTCCCTGGACTTCTTCAACTCCGTCAAAAAAGAACTCCAACAATATAGATAAAATCCTTGTCTGAACCACTTCTTCTTCTCCAAAATTGTTCGCATCTATCGTCGGAAAATATAAAAGGAACACAATCAACACATTGCACCAACAAAACAACATTCAACAATCAACAATCAACCATCAATAGCTTAACCACTCTACTAAGAGCTAACATACTAAGGATCACAATTCAACTTTAAATTTGATTATAAGAACACCCAATTTATTCCTCCTAAAAAAAAGGCATGAGAGCTTTACAAAAGAGCAATTGCCTCCATGGTTATCACCAAGGTATGAATTAAACATCCCCTAATAGATAACACTATCAAGAAGACTAGCGCAATGCTTTGTCCTCAAAAACATTCATCCTTTATTTTCAAACATTTTTGAAGAGGTAGAAATCATTTCTCTCTTTTATTTATAAAACAATACACTAAAAATAGAAAGTAAACCATATACCCCAACATTTGAAATCTTAAGAAAAACAAATAAAACTTGGTTTAAGTCTCAGAGGGTTTTGTTTTGCAAGAAAGAAACATACGTTGACCATTTTTAAATAGAAGAGGTGGTCAAGGATTTTAAATAAGCAAATGTTTTGGTACAATATTTCATGTGACACACACTTAGCACAAAAAGTAACCAAAAATTATGAAAAGGGTTTAACACTAATTATTCTAGCTGGTCAGTACTAAAACGAGGCTAACAAAATTGGATTCATTCAAAAAGGTTAATTTTTCAAATTTATAAATTAGAGATACTAAACAATAACCAGTGATCATGTTTAATACATTAAAAATCGTGCAAAAATCCTAAAAATATGGGGCCAGTGGCATTGGAAAGTTAATAAAATTTATGAACTGGCGCAATTTGTGTCACTCGATTTGGGTTGGTATATCTCAAGTTATTAGCAAATTGAGTTCCCTGGTTTCTCCTCTTATCTAAACAGATTATTTTTAAAAAAAATTCAAACGTGCAGGAATGGGCGGGAATGTGCTGGGCCGTGCGGGTGTGGGGTTTTGGGCCGGCCCAGGCGGTTATCCAGGTGGAGGGGTGAAGAGAAAAAAGAAAAAGAAAGAGAAAGTGGAGAGGGGGCCCGGGGTGGGCCAGGCTGCATGGGCCAAATGGCCAAGTGGCCATGCAGCCCTCCCCACGATCGGGAGGATCGGCTCGAGGCCGTCGTCCTCACGACGCCTCGCCCAGACGCGAGCGGCGGACGGGAAAAGGGCAGGGGCGGCGCGGGGACTTACCGGGGGGGACGCGGCGGACATCGGCGAGGTCCTGGTGGGGCGGCGGCGTCCCAGGGGCGGGGCAAGGCGGCTCAGCGGCTTCCTCCTCGGCTGCAGCTGCTCCTCCCGGCGGAGTTGGCTCGCAGCAGCTCTCGGTCCGGCGAGGTTGGCGGCGGCTACCGGAGTTTCTGGGCACGGGAAAAGGGTGTGTCAGGGCGGGCAGAACATGGCAACCATAATGGAATAGAGAGGGAGGGGAAAACGGGACTGGGATGAGCGCAGCTCGGCTCGCCATCCTTGCGGTAACCATGCCGGCGGGGTCTGCTCCGGCGAGCAGCGGCCAGAGGGATGCCTTGGCACCCTCTGGGAGGTGTTCTGGGAGAGGAGGGAGTGGTGTGAGGGAGTGAGGAGGGTAGTGAGCTGAGGGAGGGGCTTTTATAGGCGGGGAAGGCAACGGGAGGAGACATGGGCGGTGACCGTGCCCAATGGTTGTCGAGGGCGGACGTCAGGGGTGACGTAGGAGGGTGGGGGCGGGGTGACGTCTCCCATAGGACGTCAGCAGGAGGGGAGGGACGCGCGGGAAGGAGGGGAGTCGAGCGGGAGACTTCCCGCGTCGCTGCTCCTGTTCGTTTCCCTCTCAGGTCGCTAGGGCTTCAGAGTTTGGGCTGCTAGGGTTGGGCTACTCGTGGCTGGGCTTGGGGAGGGAGATAGGGGAGTCCAGGATGGGGTTCTGGTGGAGTTGGGTCGGGCCAAGAGGTGGTGCTTCGGCTTGTGTCAAAGGGAAGTGGCCTGGCCACCACATGCATGGGAGAGGGCTCTTCTTGGAGGGGAAAAAAAAAGAGGAGGGAAAAGACATATGGTGCATGGTGGTAGTGTTGACCAAGGATTGCCACAAGATTTGCAAAGTTGGGAAAATTCAAATCAAAGGGAGAGAGATGGTGTAGGTTTGATCCAAGATTT
>NC_061508.1:31927381-32158902 GCF_022539505.1 Lolium rigidum | reverse complement strand
CCCACCTTAGTTACTTGCCAACCATATCATTTCATTAAACTAATCCTCAAAGGAAACTTTTATTGTTCATAGAGGATGACATGTGGGACCGACTTGCCAGCTGCGTCGTCATCGTTTCAAAGGGGGCAGGGGATCAAAAGAAAAAGGCAAATAGCCAGAAATTAGGGGAAAAAATAAATCCAACAAAGGAAACTTTTATTGTTCATAGAGGATGACATGCGGGACCCATGAGCCAGCAGCTTCCTCAACGTTTCAAAGTCGGCATGAGATTGAAAGAAAAAGGCAAGTGACATAATATCGGGAGCCAAAAATAATCCAAGAAAGAAACTTTATTGTACATAGAGGATGACATGCGGGTCCCATTTTATAGCAGCGGTCTCAACGCTTCCAAGGCGGCACAGGACCGAAAGAAAAATGAAGTAGCCGGAAATCAGGGTGTGAAAAAAAATCCAAGAAAAGAAAGATTTCAATTGGGTCGTATCTGGACATCCGGGCCTTCGAACTATCCCGATGGGCCTTTTGACTCGTACAATTTCAGCCCACTCCAAAACAGGAAAGGTCGAATTTTTCTAAAAAAAACAGGAAAGTCCTATGCTTCGCAAAAACAAAAAACAAGGAGATTCAACATATAAGTTTGTTTATGTAGATATAAAGATTTAATTTATCCGTTTGCAATAGCTCAGAGCGAAATACAACGTTTATTGCGGTATGGGGAGGCTGACATTGGGGACCCATGAGCCAGCGGCGTCGTCAACGTTTCAAAGGCGGCAGGGGATCGAAAATAAAAAAAAGCCAAAAATCAGTTGGTAAAAAAATACAAGAAAAGAAAACATTTATCGTTCGAGAGGATGACATGCGGGACCCATGAGGCAGCGAGCATCCTCAACGTTTCAAAGTCGGCATGAGATCGAAAGAAAAAGCCAAGTGACATAATATCGGGAGCCAAAAATAATCCAAGAAAAGAAACTTTATTGTACATAGAGGATGACATGCGGGTCCCATTTTGTAGCAGACGGTCTCAACGTTTCCAAGGCGGCACGGGACCAAAAGAAAAATGAGGCAGCGAGCATTCTCAACAATTCCAAGGCGGCGGGGGATCAAAAGAAAAAAAAGGAAATAGCCGAGAAATTAATTAGGGGTCAAAAATAAATCCACCGAAGGAAACTTTTATTGTTCATAGAGGATGACATGTGGGACCGACCTGCCAACAACGTCCTCATCGTTTCAAAGGGGGCAGGGGATCAAAAGAAAAAGGCAAATAGCCAGAAATTAGGGGTCAAAAATAACTCCAAGAAAGGAAACTTTTATTGTTCGTAGAGGATGACATGCGGGACCCATGAGCCAGCAGCTTACTCAACGTTTCAAAGGTGGCATGAGATCGAAAGAAAAAGGCAAGTGACCAAATATCGGGAGCCAAAAATAATCCAAGATTTATTGTACATAGAGGATGACATGTGGGTCCCATTTTGCAGCAGCGGTCTCAATGTTTGTAATGCGGCTTGAGATCAAAAGAAAAAGAAAGTAGCTAGTAATTAGGGGGTGAAAAAAATCCAAGAAAAGAAAGTTGATGGACATAGAGGATGACATGCGGATCCCTTGAGCCAACGAACTTACTCAACGTTTCAAAGGGGGCGAGAGGATCAAAAGAAAAAGGCAAGCCAAAAATCGAGAGGGTGAAAAAAAATCCAACAAAGGAAACTTTTATAGCACATAGAGGATGACATGCGGGTCCCATGAGCCGACAGGTCTCTCAACGTTTCAAACGTGGCATGAGATCGAAAGAAAAAGGCAAGTGAAAAAATATCGGGAGCCAAAAATAATTCAAGAAAAGAAAGTTTTATAGTACATAGAGGATGACATGCGGGTCCCATTTAGCAGACAGCGGTATCACCGTTTGAGAGGCGGCGGGGATCGAAAGAAAAAGGCAAGTGAAAAAATATGAGCAGCCAAAAATAATTCAAGAAAAGAAAGTTTTATAGTACATAGAGGATGACATGCGGGTCCCGAGTTAGCAGCGGCGGTATCACCGTTTGAGAGGCGGCAGGGGATCGAAAGAAAAAGGCAAGTGACCAAATTTGAGGTGCCAAAAAAAACTCCAAGAAAAGAAAGTTTTATAGTACATAGAGGATGACATGCGGGTCCCATTTAGCAGCAGCGGTATCACCGTTTGAGAGGCGGCAGGGGATCGAAAGAAAAAGGCAAGTGACCAAATTTGAGGTGCCAAAAAAAAATCCAAGAAAAGAAAGTTTTATAGTACATAGAGGATGACATGCGGGTCCCATTTAGCAACGAGCGGTATCACCGTTTGAGAGGCGGCAGGGGATCGAAAGAAAAAGGCAAGTGACCAAATATGAGGTGCCAAAAATAATTCAAGAAAAGAAAGTTTTATAGTGCATAGAGGATGACATGCGGGTCCCGAGTTAGCGACAGCGGTATCACCGTTTGAGAGGCGGCAGGGGATCGAAAGAAAAAGGCAAGTGACCAAATTTGAGGTGCCAAAAAAACTCCAAGAAAAGAAAGTTGATTGCACATAGAGGATGACATGCGGGTCCCATTTAGCAGACAGCGGTATCACCGTTTGAGAGGCGGCAGGGGATCGAAAGAAAAAGGCAAGTGACCAAATTTGAGGTGCCAAAAAAAACTCCAAGAAAAGAAAGTTGATTGCACATAGAGGATGACATGCGGGTCCCATTTAGCAGCAGCGGTCTCAACGTTTCCAAGGCGGCAAGGGATCAAAAGAAAAAGGAAGTAGCCGGAAATCGGGGGTCAAAAAAATCCAAGAATAGAAAGAATTTTGGTTCATAGAGGATGACATGCGGGACCCATGATCCCGCATCGTAAACGGCTCGATCGGAGAATGTTGAACGAGATGGCGCGATCGAGAAAAAAACAATGCCGGAGAGGCTGCCATCCGGGCCCTACATCCCTCGGCGGTGCGGATTTGCGTTGACTCGGCCGGCGAACCCGAGAATTCGCGATGCACCACGTCCCGGGCCACCATACGCGACGTTTTGGCCGCTTTCGTCGGGCTAGGTGGCCTCAAAAACGAGAAAAAAAAGTTTTGACATGCACCACGGAGGGACCAAAATCGTCGGCCATGGTACACCAGCAACCACGGCGCGACTTCAACTTCGTCGGCCATGGCAACTTTTCTTGTAGTGAATGTCCTCCCAATCAAGAGAATCACCATTCTTCAGCAATTTATACCAATGCGCCGCTTTACCAGACAGCGATATAGAGAATAGCTTCTTCCTAACTTCATTCATAGCAATACCTGCACATTTGAATAACCCGCATAATTCATGCAAAAATAGTAAATGATCACCAGGATGGACAGTTCCATCCCCTTCATAGCGGTTATCCATAACATGTTCAATAATTTTCGTAGGTATTTTATATGGTATTACTTCCTCACCTGGCGCCTCATCCACTACCGTTGCAGTAGTAGTAGATTTCCCAAATAGAAATTGAAGAGAAGATCTCTCCATAATGACTTATAGCAGACGAGCGTAAATAAAATCAGCACAAACAAGTAAAGGTTTTCCTTACCAATTCCGCTTACCAATAGCGCTTCACTCCCGGCAACGGTGCCGGAAAATAGTCTTGATGACCCACAAGTATAGGGGGTGTATCGTAGTATCTTCGATAAGTAAGAATGTCGATCCCAACGAGGAGCGAGAAGGTGTTGACAGGCAGTTTTGATGAAGGATTCACTCGTAAATGCTCACGGACAAGTGTTCGGGGGTTTTGATGTAACGGATGAATAAAGTACAAGTAAGTAAAATGCGAGAGAAATAATTGCAGCGAGTGGCCCAATCCTTTTTAGCACAAAGGACAAGCCGGTTTGTTTACTTATAATGACCAAACGTTCTCGAGGACACACGGGATTTTAGTCTAGTGCTTTCGCTACATATAGCTGATTAATCTTCATTGTTTTGATAAGTGTCGTGTGGGTGAACCTATGCTAATGTACCGCCCTTCCTAGGACTAATACATACTTGTGATTATACCCCTTGCAAGCATCCGCAACTACAAGAAAGTAATTAAGATAAATCTAACCACAGCCTTAAACTCTAGATCCTGCGATCCCTCCCGCATCGATATACCAACGGGGTTTAGGTTTCGTCACTCCGGCAACCCCGCAATTGGCAAACGAGTACAAGATGCATTCCCCTAGGCCCATAAATGGTGAAGTGTCGTGTAGTCGACGTTCACACGACACCACTAGAAGAATAACACCACAACTTAAATATCATAACATTGAATATTACTCAACCATAGTTCACTACTAACATTTAGACTTCACCCATGTCCTCAAGAACTAAACGAACTACTCACGAGACATCATATGGAACATGATCAGAGGTGATATGATGATGAATAACAATCTGAACATAAACCTTGGTTCAATGGTTTCACTCAATAGCATCAACAACAAGCAGAAATCAGTATCGGGAGAGTTTCCCCTATCAAACAATCAAGATCAAACCCAAATTGCTACAGCAGTGACGATGTCCAGCGGTGGAGATGGCGGTGATGATGGTGGAGATGATGATGATGGTGATGGAGATGATGTCCAGCTCGATGGCGGTGACGATGGCGTCGATTCCCCCCTCCGGGAGGGAATTTCCCCGGCGGATTCCTGCCCGCCGGAGAGCTCTTTTCTCTCTGGTGTTCTCCGCCCCGCAAGGCGGCCGTAACCCTTCGTGAGGATTCCTCTCGTGGCTTAGGTTTTCGGGACGAAGGGTTTCGCGAAGAAAAGGAGGCGAAAGAGGCTGAGGGGGCCCCACACCACATGGTGGCGCGGCCGAGCCATGGGCCGCGCCGCCCTATGGTGTGGGCCCACCTTGGGTCCAACCGACTCCCCTTCTGGCTTCCTTCGTCATCTGGAAAAATAGGATTTTTGGTAAAACTTCCTTCCACAGTTGATCTTCCGAAATATTGCATCCTGACGGTGCTTTTTCCAGCAGAATCCTGGCTCCGGTGCTCAATCTCCAAATAATCATGAAACATGCAAAATAGATGAAATGACATAAGTATTGTGTCACAATATGAAATATATCAATGAATAACAGCAAATTATGATATAAAATAGTGATGCAAATTGGACGTATCAGCAGTTAGATGTGAAGACTGCTTTTCTGGATGAAGAACTTAAGGAGGAAATATACATGATCCTGAAGGTTTTGTTGTGTCTCGTAAGGAGGATCTTCTTTGCAATTTAGAGAGGTCCCTTTCTCGTCTCGGACAGTCTCTAAGACAGTGGTACAAAAGTTTTGATTCATTTATGGTTGCACATGAATTTAAGAGATCTTAGTTTGATAATTGTGTTTACATCAATTTTGTTAATGTATCACCTATATATTTGTTGTTATATGTTACTGATATGTTGATTGGTGCCAAGACCAAGAAAGAGATCACTAATTTGAAAGGACAACTAAGTAATGAGTTTGAGATGAAGGATCTTGGTGCTGCTAAGAAAATACTAGTTATGAAAATTACAAGGGACAGCAAATCTAGTGTGTTATTTCTTAGTCCGCAAAATTACATTAAAGTTATTCACCATTTTAATATGCACGAGGCAAAGTCTGCTAGTACTCCTATTGCTTCTCACATCAAGTTGTCAGCACTGCAATGTCCTAGTACCGCGAAGATAGTGAGTACATGTCACGAGTTCCATATTGTAGTGTTGTTGGTTCCTTGATGTATGTCATGGTTTGTTCTCATCCTGATTTGTTATATGCTACGAGTTTTGTCAGCTAATACATGACTAATCCTGGTAAAGAACATTTAAAAGTTGTTCTGTGGATTTTCAGGTACCTTCGCGGGACATCCAAAGCTTGCTTGAAGTTTGCAAAATTGATGAGGTACTAGTTGGCTATGTGGATTCATATTTTGCTGCCGATTTGGATAAAAGGAGGTCCCTCACAGGTTATGTGTTCATTGTAGCTAGATGTGCTGTGAGTTGGTAGACAATGTTAGAACCTGTTCGTTGCCCAATTTATAACCGAAGCAGAATGTATGGTTATTGCTGCTTGCAAAGAGTCTGATTTGTTGAAAGGTTTGTATATGCTAAGCTTTGTGGAGATGGTTCTCGCATTAACATGTTTTGTGACAGTCAGAGTGCTATATATACCTTACTACATATCAAATGTTCCATGAGAGAACAAAGCACATTGATGTCAGGTAACATTATGTTCGCGACATTATTTCTCAAGGTAAACTAAAGGTATGCAAGATAAATACTCATGATAATCCCGCTGATACGATGATAAAACCAATTATGTTGCCAGGTTTGAGCTTTGGTCAAGCTTTGTTGGTAAAATTGTTTAGCCCAAGTGGTTATTGGTGCCAGCAATTATTTTGTTGTTGTTCATGATATTATTGAAGTTCATGCTATAAATATGAATTCGTCTCAAGGCGGTATTTTTTATATTGTGATTTAATTCATCAGAAGGCTAACTTCTGACGAGCGGAGCGAGGCCCATTGCCAGTAGGCTTGGATCATCATCACCGCCTATTTATACCTCTTGTAAGCTGCCGGTTAGGGTTAATCGCTTCATATGATAACCCACGGCGTTTGCAAACACTCCGCGATATAGCGAAGTTTTTCTGTCTGGCACCCGTGGTTTTTTACTTCATTTTGTTGAAGAGTGTTTTCAACGTTAAAATCTTGTGTCCTCTACGTGTGTGCTTGTTCGTTCTTCCTTATTTGCTTCTCGTGTTTATAACAAATCTGAGTTTAAATATGCAATATCAATATATATACTTGTTTGGTTGCTCCCTTTCCATGGTACATATCATTGCGAAGATGCCAATATCTTCACAACGTCAAAAAGAGTGGCCTGTGGCAAGATTAGTAGCTAGTCATTCTCTTTTTTTTTTTGAAAATTTCCTCATCTGGAAGTTTCCATAAATCTTTTATTTTGTACCTTAGGGCTCTAGCTTTTGTGCATTGTACTGCCGGCCCAAAAGGTTTCATGTTTCGAACCCCTGTTTCGCTAGGATTCAAGTGAATTCTATCATAGTCCCTAACACATGAACTATATTGAGCATGCTGATAAATTTCGTTTGTTCTTAAGCCGATTCACTGGCAATGGTTTTGTAGCTTCCTCCGTTATTTGAGGCATTGCTGACCTATGTTTTTTTAGTCACATTCATTTACAACTTGTTCACATTTAGGTTTGTACTTCAAAATTTTAGTTTGGTTCACCATCCTCAATCCTTATTGTTCATGCAAATTTCCTCAAGATTCGTATTTTTATCCAATATTTTGTGGTTCGATACTCTATGAAGATTCGGTGAAAGTTTCACTTATTTTTTTTGGTTGATCGCTTATCTTAAAGAATTTTCTAACATGGTTTTTATAGCCCCCAGTTCATCTAAAATTTCTTCAACATTAATTTCAAGGCTTAAAGAATTTTTTGGGTTCACGATCCTTTTTATCCATTGAATTTTGTTCTAGCTTTTTTCTTAAGGCCTCCAATTTATTTGGTTAATGTCTCCTTCATTTAAAATTTGTTGAAATTAATTTTTATTTAAAAGTGTTACTTTGCTTGAAGATCCTCGATCCATATTAGTTCATGCAAATTTATTCATGGTTTAGTATTTTTTAGATCCTATATTTTTGTGGTTAGAAACCCCGTGAACATTTACTGAAAGGTTCACTTATTTTTTTTTTGGTTAATTGCCTTTTCATAATACGGGTTCATAGATTCCTTTATCAAATCGAAATTGATTTTGTGGGTCAAAATATTCTTTTTGGTTCATGATCATTTTCAGTTCATGCAAATTTTATTCAATTTTTACTATTTTTAGATCCACTTTTTTTGTGGTTCATATATGTGTGAACATTTAATTATTTAATTATAGGTGCACATTTTTTTGGTTCATCTCTTTTTTGTTAACACCTCCCATATGTATGGTTTTATAGTCTCTCTCTTTAAAGTTCTCTTTAAAATTAATTTATGCTTTCACGCAATAAAGTGTTTCACAGATCAGGAAATGCAGTGCACAAATGAATCAGAAAAGCTTCAAGTAAAAGCTCCCAGCAGCAGTGCCGGAAAGAACAAACTAGCAACGCTAAAGAACGAGAGAAAAGGACGTCAAATAGGAGCTCCCCATGGATCCTATACCTCGGCCAGATGCGTGCGGTATGGGCCGGCCCAATTAGATGCTGAAGTTTTTTTTCTATCTTCTTTGTTTTATATCGTGTTTTCTACTTCTTTTATATTTTATTTTTTTCTTTTATATTTATTTTTCTTTAACCATTCAAAAATATTAAGATTTGGAAAATACTTAAATTTGAACATGTTCGTACTTATATTTTTCAAACTTCAAATTTTGAAAAATGCTTGTTTGGAAAATATTCAAATTTTGAAAAAAATGTTTGTTTCAGAAAATTGTTCAATCTCAGAAAATGTTGAATCTAAAAAGTGTTTATTTTATATGGGTTGTAAATCCTGAGGCCCAATCCAGCGATTATCGAACAGAAAATCTCCCGAGCGGCATGGAAGTAGACCCAACTTGAAAAGTAGTGAAGCCAAAATGCGCACACTCGTTTCCAAGAACAGGCCTATCAGAGTATGCAATTCTAGGTGAAGCCCAATGATGTACACACTACACATACCGCGAAGAAAAACTAGAACACCAAGAACCGAGCTGTCTTCCTCTGTATCTTCTTCCTCCATCTTTACTACGCCTGGCCACCACCGATGCTAGTAATCCCCTCACGTCCCCTCCCCCCATGCTTAAAAGAAGGAGCAAAACCAGCAGCAGACACCCAAGCAGTCCATCGAGCTCTCCACCTCATCTAACCATTCCTCGCTCCTCAGCAAGAAAATGGCATCAGTGGAGATCCTCGAATCCTGCCTGGTGAAGCCCAGCGAGGAGACGCCGAACAAGGGGCTATGGCTCTCGAACCTTGACCTACTGGTAGCCAGGAGCCTCACGCCCACCGTCTATATCTACCGCCCACGCTCCGACCCGGCATTCTTCTCGCCGGCAATCCTCAAGGCCGCGCTGTCCAAGGCGCTCGTCCCTTTCTACCCGCTTGCCGGCCGGCTCGCGCAGGACGACGCGGGGCGGCCGGAGATCCAGTGCAGCGGCGATGGCGTCCTCTTCGTCACCGCGAGGGCGGAGGCCACGCTCGATGACCTCGGCGACTTCGCCCCGTCGGATGAGCTCCGGCGGATGCTTGTCCCCTCAGCCGGGCCCCACGCCGGCATTCTGGCGGTGTTCCAGGTGACGCTCTTCAAGTGCGGCGGGGCGTGCCTTGGCGTCGGCATCCACCACACTGCGGCGGACGGCCTCGCGGCGCTCGACTTCGTGAACAGCTGGGCCACCATTGCGAGGGCCGACGACGTCGGCGTGCCCGCGGCGAGCCCCTGCCTCGACCGCACGCTCCTCCGCGCGCGCTCCCCTCCCTCCGTGCGCTTCGACCACGCCGAGTATTCCCGGCGCGCCGGTGGGTCGTCAAAGCCCATCGCGTTCGACTCCGCCATCCTCCCGCTATCCAAGATCCAGGTCGACGCGCTCAAGGGCGATGGTGGTGGCAAGAGGCTCTCGACGTTCAAGGCCGTGGTGGCCCACGTGTGGCGGTGCGCGTGCACGGCGCGGGAACTCGCGCCGACGGATGACAGCCGGCTGTACATGACCGCCGACGCGCGCTCCCGCGTCGACCCGCGGCTCCCTCGCGGCTACTTTGGCAACGCCATCTTCCGCGCGTCAGCGGCAGCCAAGGTGGGCGACGTTGCCTCCGGCCCGCTCGACGCCGTCGCGGAGAATGTCACCGGCGCGACGGCGCGGCTGGACGACGAGTACGTGCGGTCGCTGGTGGACTACCTGGAGCTGCAAGCCGTGGACGCGGCGGGCTTGCGCAAGGGGGAGTGGGTGATGCCGGAGACCGACCTGTGGGTGATAAGCTGGCAGGGGCTGCCGATCTACGACGCCGACTTCGGCTGGGGCCAGCCGGTTTTCATGGGCAGGGCGTGCCTGCAGTTCAGCGGCCTCGTGTACCTCGTGCCGGGTCCCGACGGCGACGGCCGGCTCGATGTCGTTGTGGCCATGGAGCCCCGGAGCCTGGGCAGGTTCAGGGAGGTGTTCTATCAGGAGCTCAAGTCAATCAGTGCTAGTCCAGCGATCCTGAGAGCACGCGTCGTACACGACAGTAGTAAGCAACCGCCGGTGGCCGGAATAAAACAGAAGAACGAGCATCAGGCGGCCACCAACACTGTCTCGCTCTCGGACGCATCCTACACTGTCTGATGGTGTTCGTTCAAAAACAACCTACGGGGACTGTCAAGTGTCAATGTACTGGAATAATGTAATTGCATTATGTGCACTTAGCGTCTACGGGTTAACGCTATTGAAAACTACCTTATTTTGAACAAGGGCACATCGTACAAAAATGGAGGAACGTTGCTGCTGTAGGAAAAGAAATTGCGAATTAAAGGCTTCACTGATTACCCAACGGAATTACAATCACTTGCAACTGTCAGTAAGAAAGCTAGGGTTATAATTTCTCCTATCACTACTAGCTTACGTAGCACATAAGTGAGCAATATTTTTTTTGCTTCCCGCCAACAACATGAATAATGCTGGCCTCCCTCTCCCGCCCCCTCCCAGGCGGCGGCGGCGGAGGCTTCTCCTCCCCCGCGTCCCACAGCCACCCGTCGCCCGTCGCCCTCAGCCGCTGCAGCTGCCAGCCGCAACCCCGGCGCTGGCCTCGGCCCCGGCCATGGCCCCGGTCCAGGCTTGGCTATGGCGGTGGTGGCGGCACCCCCTTCGTCGAATCGATGAGGGGGGGAAGAGGGTTTCCGCGGCGGCGTTCCATGGGAGGTGATGTAGCGCTGGTGGAGGAAGCCGGACGGCACGACTACTTGGCCGGGGCCTGAGGCTCTCCGTCGGTAGCCATGGAGCATTCGGTGGAGCGGTGGCGGCCTCCGCCCCTGGTAACGGTTCGGCGGCGGTACACATGATCCGCGTAGCTGTCCTCTTCCTTGGTGATCCGGCAGGAGGGATTGGCGGCGTGGGGGCCGTTGATCTTGCTTTGTTTTTGGTGGATGTCCTCGGGTTTCTCGCATGCGAGGATGAAGATCTTCCGGAGGTCAGTTTGCTTTGATCTGGCTGGAGAGATGAGTTCCGGAAAGCTCCGCCTCGCGAATGGAATAGTGCATCTTTTGCCTGCAGTTTGCTGGATCGGGTGGTATTCGGTCGCGCGCACCCATGTTTTTATTACGACCGTTTGGTTCCGGAGGGAGCGACGCGAAGCTCTATTCTGTGTTGACATCAGTTGACTTTTTGGTCCATGGTGAAGTCAGAAGAAGGAATATCATGAAGGCCGGATTGGTGGACTGGCTAAAGGAGGTTCGAGTCTCCGTGATGCTGAGGGATCTACTTGGCGTTTCGGGCTCTGCAGCAGTGGTATACATGTGGGGGCGGCAGCACAGGAGAAGTTCAGAGTCTTACCTCTCAGGGTGAAAACCCAAGGTCTGGCCTTAACTGGTTGTGCCTGGCAATGTTCTTGTTGGAGGCATTGTTTTGAGAGTGGGAACTATCTTCAGGGTGAAAACCTAAGACCTTTGGTCGGACGATGACGGCGTTGGTGCATTGTTCCCTTCTTGGAGGCGTCGTTTTTGGAGAGTCTGTACTTCAGGTGTTGTCACGGTGGTGGTTGTATTGTTGTTGTTAGGTCTAGAATGCTGTAGCGGGACTTTTATTTCTTAGTTTTCTTTACTCTTTTTTAGTTGTGTGCATCCGTACTGCCATTAGGGTGGGGCGTTGTTGCAGAGGCTAGGTGTAATTGGTATCTTTTGATATTAATATATCTCTTTTATCTAAAAAAACAACATGAATGCTAAGCTACCAGAAGTCCTCATAATTTCTTTGCTCTCTTGTCTTGACCTGTTTTGAACATCAACATTACACAGGTTAACACCGTTAGGGAATTGCTTTCAACAACCACATGCAAATACCCTCCCTCCTGAGCCAGTCTTGCTCCTTCTCATAGCTAGTGTCTACATCGAGAGTGCACTTTCAGCAAATCCATACCATAATGCTTGTTCCCTAACCAGATTGCCCTGATGATCCCGTATTGCTAAGCCTATTTCTCCAGTCATCTCCTGTTCTTGAAACCTAGCATCAGTGTTTATTTTAATCACACCCTCATCCGATGGCTTCCAATGTTCTTTAGGCTTCATTACCGTCCTCGGTTTCTCTCAGCTTGAATGAGATAGATCAAGAGAGGTCTGCATCACCCATATGACCGAATCAGTAACCAATCGACCCCCTTCACCATGCTTCCTTGCATTCCTCTCTTGCCGAGCCGCCCAACACCCACATAAAATCATGGTTGTTTGAGACTCAACCGTCACCTTGATATCAATCATATCCATGGCCCATGTATTCAGATGAAACTGAGGCAACTTGAGATTTTTCGTAATTTTAAGTTTACTCCAAAACAGCCTTGCCCATGCTCATTCAACATTCAATAGTGCATGGAAAATCGATTCCTCTTGCTTTCCACGTGCTTCACAGAACCCAACAAACCCAACTTTTTCTACATGTCTGGAATTAAGAACTTTTCTAGATGGTACAAAACCTTTAATCACTATCTATTATAAGGCACGCATCTTAGGTGGAACCGGAACTTTCAATAATTTTTTCCAGCATGTTTTAGAGACGGAGCTAGCCGATTGAGGGGCTTGCTATATGGATGAAAACTATCTGTATGCAGATCACACAGAAAAAACTCCATTCTCTTCATGTGTCCAACCCCACTCATCCTCAAGAACCCGCCTAATGGAATTTGACAGACAACACGTCTATTTGTATGGATCAATTCATCTTCCATTACACAAGGAACAACCATTATTGTTTGTTGGTATCCACGGATCATCGAAAATAAGGATGGTGTTGCCGTCACCCACCCTTTTAGTTAGTCCTTTCTATAAATGGGAATAATTCCTCTTCTTTGTAGCACATCGCAAATATGATCCATGGTGATATTTACCTCGCAAAACTTTGACACACATCGATTCTGGTTTTGTCATAACACGCCAACCTTACTTAGCTAGCAAGGCTTGGTTGAACAACTGAAAATCTCTAAAACCCATCCCTCCTGCTGCTCTAGGAATCGCTATGCTGCTCTAGGAATCGCTATGTCTGACCATTTTTTCCAATGTATCTTATGTTTGTGTTCATTTTCTACCCACTAGAACCTAACCACTATACCAATGATCCTTTTGCAAATCCTCTTTGACAACTGTAAGTAGCTTATTGAATATATTGGAATTGCTTGGAAAACAAATTCACCAACATTTCGCTCGCTGCTCCACTTAAGTTATTTTCTGCATAACTATTCACATACTTCTTTAACTTAGTAATAATATGCTCAAATAGCGGCGACGTACAACTTATTTGGTTCTCTGACGGTAACTCTTAGGCTATAGGCTATTCCCTAGTTGTGATATAAGAGCATCTTTGTTTGAGCTTTTAGGTTCTTTTCACATAAATAAGTTGCGCAAACAAAATAAGGAAATGAGAACACCCATTAGGGCATGCACAACGGGGTGATGTCAGCCTTCCCGTAACGATGGCACGTCATATTTTTTTCTTAGTTGGAGGAGAGAGAATGAAGAGAGGAAAGGTTGTCTTCTCTTAGCTAATACTAGTCATAGTGGGAAGTAACATAGAGTAGTAACATGCACAAGTTACTACTCCGTTTCTGCTCTATATTACTACTTTATAGTGGTTAATAACATCAAAGTAGTATCATAGATGACTTTATTAATTAGCTTGTAGATTTATTGTACCTTGAAAAATATGATGTTATAGTAACTAGCTACGTTACTCCATTCTCATCTCTACTCATTAACTCACTACCACATATGGACATTTGCTGAGTTGGACACAAAGTTACTCCTAAGGTTACTCGCACTATGAGTGATCTAAGGGAAATAAGGGAAGGCTGTTTTCTCCATTGTGTCACATATGTATTTCCTTAGCAAAAAATCCAACCAAAATTTAATTATTAATATTAATTGCTGGAGATGTAAGAGATAATGCATTGTATAACTTATATCTATTTCCTTCTCTAGATGATCTGACGAGGTAAGGGAAATCATGCCTTATCTACCATTGTACATGCCCTTAGTTAGCTAGTGCTAGCTTCCCTCATTCCGCTAATCTAGGAGGCAGTTCACCTTCTGGATTTGCGGGATTGAGGAAGCGGATATAGAAATCGTTTCAACTAGAAATGAATTGAGTGTTTACTAGGAAGTTTGGAATTGTGCATCCACTGTGTTGCTAAAGGCTAAATATGCCACGTAATGAAAATGGATTTATGGCAAATAGCCAAGTTTCCTACAGTGTGTAGATTGCCAAAGAAAGCTACATCCTCTCTCCTTAACTTTACATGACCCATAATAAAGAGAGACACTAGAGGGAGGAGAGAGAGGGAAAGAAAATTTGGATGTAGGAGCATCTACTTGCTCCCATGCTATAATATTTAGCTATGGTAATACCCTCCACAATGGAGGGAACCAATGCCAAAAGCTAAATTCACAGTTTGGAAATACTTTTTGGCATACACTGTGAATGCCCTCATTTGGCTATATGTTGTTAAATAGGATAAGACTCTCCCAGTAAAATTACCGCTAGGATGATGACATGTTTTAGTCCGCCCCTATCAAGTGAATTTACCGCTATGGAGGAAATTGAAACCCGGATTGGCTCGACTCAGCACCAGAGCACAAGCCACCATGTTATGACTTGGTTCTGAAACTATGAAGAATATCCGTACATCCGTACATATTACTAGGGCATGAAGAATAGGATGCGGAATTTTGGTTCTGGATTGCGCCGTTGGAACCTGTCACGAATAATAAAATAGAAAAATGTCTAGATAAAACTGAGTGACTTATTTAAGGGAGGAACTACAAAAATAAATCTTCAACAAAATAAAAGAAAACGTATTTCAATTTTTTGAAAAATCGGGGGCGGCCACCATAGTTTTTTGTGTCGTTTGTAGAATAATCGACTTGCCAGTTTTTGGGTAGGAAGATCAGCCGTCGGATGTGGGGGAGCACGGATGGCAAAGCAGGCAATTACCACGGATGGCATGAATTACTGCATAATAAATACCTCCAAAATAAAACTCTATCACAAGTGACGTCTAAACCCACAGAATCCTAATTTTGGAAAGGGTTGATGGGTGTGAAAGACGAATTCTTTGCACGTGGTTCATTTAAAGTAGGCGATGGGCAGAAAACATGCTTTTGGGACGACGTCTGGTTAGGAGAGAGCAATCTTTAGCGCAACAATATCCAACTCTTTATACCATCGTGCGCCGAAAAAACGTTTTGGTTGCAGATGTGTTATCGGGAGTTCCCATAAAATCGAATTTAGACAACTTTATCCGCTAACAAGTATGAACTTTGATTGCATTTGTTGCATCGCCTAATCTCGGTTAATCTCACTTTTAGTGTTCCCCCACCAACCGATGTTACAAATATGATTGAAAATTGGTTAAATAGGGTTGATAAAGCATCTAAAGAACAGATCCGAACAAGTATTTGTGCTTTGATGTGGGCTATTTGGAACTGTCGTAATGATATTGTTTTTAATAAGAGTACCAATGCTCATTATCTACAAGTCATCTGTATGGTTACACATTGGATCCACGAGTGATCTTATCTTCTACCGGTGACGCAACAAACGCATATGGATTCTGGATGCAGCTGACTGGAGATTGTTATTCGGGATATTTACAACCAGGTTGGTTGGCGGCTTTCTAAAAGGATACAAGATGCACAAAGGATATAAGTTTCTTTTTCCGCTGGTTAATCTTTATGTCCACATTATGTGATCCATAAACTGTAATACTTTTAAACTTTGATACTATGTACTAAAATAATTGTTTGCATCAATTGATGCAGAGGCTGGGCCTTTGATTCCCATTTGGAAAAAAATAGTCAATTATTCCTGCAGCAGGAGTTCTATTAATTTACTCCCATCCGTGCTCCTCGTGCTTGCACGCCCGTCCCGTACATGTTGCTTTTATAACCGCGCGGTGCTCTCTCACAGGCCGGCAATCTGTCTCAGTCTGAATCTCCCAATGAGCAATCCACCTCGGACAGATGTGCCTTCGCTCCAGGCAGCTGCCGGCCAGCTGCCGCTTCACGGCCGAGTGGCCATCGTAACCGGTGGCGCTGGCGGCATCGGCGAAGCGGTGACCACGCACCTCGCCACCCTCGGCGCCCGCGTCGTTGTCGCCTACATCGGTGACCCGGCGCCCGCGGAGCAGCTCGTCGCGTCACTGAACAGCGCGGCCGTGCCCGGGATGGGGACGCGCGCCATCGCGTTGTGCGCAGACGTGTCGGACCCGGCGCAGGTCGAGCGGCTGTTCGACGCGGCGCAGGCGGCGTTCGGCCCTAACCTCCACATCCTGGTGACCGCCGCCGGGGTCCAGGACGCGGCGTACCCGGCCATCGCCGACACGGAGCCGGAGCAGTGGGACCGCGCCTTCGCCGTGAACGCGCGCGGCACGTTCCTGTGTTGCCGACAGGCGGCGCAGCGGCTAGTGCGCGGCGGCGGCGGGCGGATAGTCACCTTCTCGTCGTCGAACGTGGCGTCGCTCCGGCCGGGGTACGGCGCGTACGTTGCGACGAAGGCGGCCGTGGAGGCGATGACGAAGGTGCTGGCCAAGGAGCTCGCAGGGACGGGCATCACGGCCAACAGCGTGGCGCCGGGGCCGGTTGCCACACCCATGTTCTATGCTGGGAAGTCCGAGGAGCGCGTGAAGGTTGTTGCCAGCCAGTGCCCCATGAAGCGCATCGGCGAGCCGACGGACGTGGCGCCGGTGGTCGGCTTCCTCTGTAGCGACGCTGCTGGGTGGATCAACGGCCAGGTGATTCGGGCTAATGGCGGGTACGTGTAAAAGCAAATGCATGGAATTTCCATTCGAGGTTCGACATCGACATGAAAGTATGTGAAAGTCTAGAACAAGAAGAGAGTTCAGCATGCTAGGTTAAGCACAAAGCAGACTTATGTTGACGTTTGTTATGGAGGAGTTTTTGAATAAAACTAGTATGAAGATTTGGGTTTGAATAAGCAGATTTGTTATGTATAAGTCACAAGAAAATCCGAGTCGACTCAGGCGTAGTTAAATCCTTGAATTAATAAAACGAGTATGAAGTGTTTGAGTTTGAAGAAAATGAGTATGAAGCGTTTGAATCTGAAATCTGAATACGCTCTCGCGTGGTCTTGCTGAAGCATGCAGAGTCCTCGAAGGACCACAAACATGTTGATTTCCTTGAAACGGGCTTTTAGTGAAGCCGACCTGCGGCTCTCAGGTACAACGCACCCCATAGACCAAAAATATTATAGTAATTTGAAAAAGTAAAAAAAAGTTGAATCTTCCTGAAAACCACGAATGATCAAATTTGTACTCTAAAAAAAATGTTTGGACACGAAATGATTCCCATGAACTCCAAGGCAAAAAAGACAAAATTATGACGAATATAAAGTGAATAGTACCTGGTCATGGTTTCGAGTTTGTTTCTAGTATAGAATAAAAGTAATTTCCTACGAAAATATTTTGTTTCTAGTACAATACCTACGAAAATAGGTAATTTCAGGATAGAATAAAAGTAATTTCCTACGAAAATATTTTGTTTCTAGTACAATACCTAATCATCTTTGATTTCCAAAAAAGTTTAATTTTTTAAAACTTTTTTTAAGTTTTTTTAATTTTCCAAGTATAGGGGTGTGTGGCACCCAAGAGCTCCTTTGTATTTTCCGGACTTTTACCCGCTATATTAATAATTTAATATAGCAACTGCATGATACAACGAGTTTCGAAATAAACAAATATTGGGGCAGCAACAAATACAAGCCGAAAAGAAAAGAGAAGAAACAAATGTAGAGAGAAGAGGATCGACTAAGCGAAGCTGATCCGCAACCGTTGCAACCTCCGAAGATGTTCCACCACACTCCTAGCATCGGCGCATCAAGTATAAAACAACTCCTTCAAGAAGGGAATCGATGAAGATGCTGCCCAAACCAACTTACTGATCCTATGGTTTCCCCCGACACATAGAGGGAAGTGGAAGAAGTGTGGCCACAACGCCCTCCAGGAAGGAATGGTGCCACCGAAGGCGGCACCGCGTCGGTGTCGGGCGAGGCGACAAGGATTTCTCCCCGAAAAACCCTATTAACAAACCCGAGGCGATCTGTTGCTCAGGAGCCTGATGACCCACAAGTATAGGGGGTGTATCGTAGTATCTTCGATAAGTAAGAATGTCGATCCCAACGAGGAGCAGAAGGTGTTGACAAGCAGTTTCGATGAAGGATTCACTGTAAATGCTCACAGACAAATATTCAGGGGGTTTTGATGTAACAGTTGAATAAAGTACGAGTATGTAAAGTGCGAGAGTGACAATTGCAGCGAGTGGCCCAATCCTTTTTAGCACAAAGGACAAGCCGGTTTGTTTACTTATAATGACCAAACGTTCTCGAGGACACACGGGATTTTAGTCTAATGCTTTCGCTACATACGGCTAATTAATCTTCATTGTTGTGATAAGTGTTGTGTGGGTGAACCTATACTAATGTACCGCCCTTCCTAGGACTAATACATACTTGTGATTATACCCCTTGCAAGCATCCGCAACTACAAGAAAGTAATTAAGAATAAATCTAACCACAGCCTTAAACTCTGAGATCCTGCGATCCCTCCTGCATCGATATACCAACGGGGGTTCGGGTTTCGTCACTCCGGCAACCCCGCAATTAGCAAACGAATACAAGATGCATTCCCCTAGGCCCATAAATGGTGAAGTGTCATGTAGTCGACGTTCACATGACACCACTAGAAGAATAACACCACAACTTAAATATCACACCATTGAATATTACTCAACCATAGTTCACTACTAACATTTAGACTTCACCCATGTCCTCAAGAACTAAACGAACTACTCACGAGACATCATACGGAACATGATCAGAGGTGATATGATGATGAATAACAATCTGAACATAAACTTGGTTCAATGGTTTCACTCAATAGCATCAACAACAAGTAGAGATCGATACCGGGAGAGTTTCCCCTATCAAACAATCAAGATCAAACCCAAATTGCTACGGCGGTGACGGTGTGCTGCGGAGGAGATGGCGGTGATGATGGTGGAGATGATGATGATGGTGATGGAGATGATGTCCAGCTCGATGACGGTGACGATGGCGTCGATTTCCCCTCCCGGAGGGAATTTCCCGGCGGATTCCTGCCCGCCGGAGAGCTCTTTTCTCTCGGTGTTCTCCGCCCCGCGAGGCGGCTGTAACTCTTCGCGAGGTACCCCTTCTGGCTTAGGTTTTCGGGACGAAGGATTTCGCGAAGAAAAGGAGGCGAAAGGGGTCGTGGGCCCTCCACACCACGTGGCGGCGCGGCCGGGGCTTGGGCCGCGCCGCCCTAGGGTGTGGGCCCACCCCGGCTCCTCCCGGCTCCTCCTTCGGCTTCCTTCGTCATCTTGAAAAATAGGATTTTTGGTATAATTTTCTTCCACAGGTGATCTTCCGAAATATTTCTTTTCGACGGTGCTTTTTCCAGCAGAATCCTGGCTCCGGTGCTTGATCCTCCAATAATGATGAAACATGCAAAATAGATGAAATAACATAAGTATTGTGTCCCAATATGAAATATATCAATGAATAACAACAAATTATGATATAAAATAGTGATGCAAATTGGACGTATCAACTCCCCCAAGCTTAGACTTCGCTTGTCCCCAAGCGAAACCGAACTCGATAGACATGACCACATGTTTATGGAGTGAAGAGTCGATAAATAAAATACGGACAAGAAGCATCATATTCATTCACACAGGACATTATAGTAAACAATCTCTTATAACTCATATTGAAACAAGTATAAGGTAATCACAAGTAAAGGTGCATAAGAAATCATCATTGGTGATGGCAAACTTCGTTCTTGGTCAGAGAACAATTAACTGATTATATTTATCTCATTGAGCAGCGCTCTCATACTAAAGTTTATAAGGCACAACTTGCATACTCAATCATAATGGTCCTCTCATGATCATTGATAACTTGCAAAGCTATATTCATTCAGATAAAACTTGTACTAAACAAGGAAGAATAAAAGACATGATGAAGCAAATCACAATATAATGGTTTGATCACAACTACTCAAATGCCTGCTTGAGATGGAGGGAAATAGGTTTATCGACTCAACATAAAGTAAAAGACAGGCCCTTCGCAGAGGGAAGCAGGGATTAAATCATGTGCTAGAGCTCTTTCAGTTTTGAAATCATATAGAGATAATAAAAGTAACATTTTGAGAGGTGTTTGTTGTTGTCAACGATTGGTAGCGGGTACTCTAACCCCCTTGCCGGACAACCTCCTAAGAGCGGCTCCCATAATATTTTCATTTTGTGTGGCACTCCTTCCAACCTTTCTTTCACAAACCATGGCTAACCGAATCCTCGGGTGCACGCCAACAATCTCATACCATGAAGGAGCGCCTTTTTATTTTAGCTTTATGATGATGATGACACTCCCCCCAACCTTTGCTTACACAAGCCATGGCTAACCGAATCCTTCGGGTGCCGTCCATCAATCACATACCATGGAGGAGTGTCTATTTAGTTTAATTAATTTGGGACTCGGGAATCCCATTGCCAGCTCTTTTTGCAAAATTATTGGATAAGCGGATGAAGCCACTAGTCCATTGGTGGAAGTTGCCCAACAAGATTGAAAGATAAAACACCACATACTTCCTCATGAGCTATGAAACATTGACACAAATAAGAGATACTAAGTTTTGAATTGTTTAAAGGTAGCACATGAAGTATTTACTTGGAATGGCGAGAAAATACCATGTAATAGGTAGGTATGGTGGACACAAATGACATAGGTTTGGTTGAAGGTTTGGATGCACGAGAAGTATTCCTTCTCAGTACGAGTCTTTGGCTAGCAAGGTTAATTAGCAAGCATAAGAGTCGAGGGAAACAAACAAATATACATGTTATAGAAACAATCATGCATCTTCCTTGTAAGCACAAACAATCTTAACTTCGGAATAATAAGCTATGAGCTAACAAGAAAGACAATGAAACATCTACATGTATTTCTCTTTTCTATTTAAACCTCAAAGTGTTGTTGTTATTGACCAATGCTAAGTTTGCCAAAACCAAATAGATTTATTCAATGCTCCCAAAGTGATACCTATACTAACAACAAGACGAATCATATAGTAGAGAATGCAAACTAAAATAAGATGTGCAATATGTAAATGATAAGACTTCTCATTAATATTCCATATCGATAACTCACACCAAGGGATACATAGACAACTAAAGGAGAGATACTTCCAAACGCAACCCATCTCATATGATAACTTCCCTACTCATGATATGACACTACTTGACAATAAAAGTAAAAGGTAGTGATAATGTGATACCGCGGCACTCCCCCAAGCTTGGAACAAACCAAGGGGATGCCAATACCGATGATGAATTACTCCTGCGGAGATGGTGGTGATGAATTCTTCCCGAGCTTCTTAATAAGCTCCTTCGTCTTCAGTTTCTCAGCTTGATAATTCTGCACTAAGATTTGAAGAGATTCATTGTTATCCGAAGTTGGCGATGACGACCTTGTGACGCGAATCGAGTGGTATTCAATCAATCTTCGGAGACGGCAGTTCTCCTCCTGGAGTATCTCCACTTCTCTTCTCGAGCCCGATATTGATCACAAAACTCATCGGTAACCCGTAGAACTTCTTCCATCATGGGGAAGGAGTCGAGGCTAAGAGCGGGTGGTAAAGGTCCCTGCAGGTTATGAGAAAAAGAACGTCGAGTGTCAACAGATCCCACCAAGATTTGCTTGCTCCCTCCGGCTTGCTGCTCTTGTCTTGATGGCACCTCCTTCACTTCTTCCTCCGAAAGCCCCTTGCCCTTGTTGTTGGAGGCCATGGTGCTTCTAGACTAAAAACAGATCCTGGCGAAACAACTCGAAACAAAACACGTCGAGAACACGATATACGGACCTCCGGGAGTCCGGGGGATTATATAGCAAAAATTTTCTCGACAAACGGAAAGTACCGGATCGAACCGAGTCGGAAAGGAGCGACGGGGCGGCCGGACCATAGGTCGGCGCGGGCCCGAGTCAGGCCGCGCCGGCCTATGGTGCCACGCCCTCGTGCGTCCTTTCCACTCCGTTTCGAACTCGTAATTTCTCATATTTTCCAAAAACAACAAAAATATAGTTCGGAAAATAAATTGCGTACTTTTCATTACCAGTACTGTTACCTATTCAAAGTCGAGTTCGGCGGATTGTCAATTTGTCCTTTGATGAAAGCTTCCGGTGTTTCCACTTGAATAATATCAACATCAACATTATAAGAATCACCCGAGATATAATGCTTGAGTCTTTGTCCATTCACCACTTGCGTAGCATTGCCTTGGAGAGAGCTAATTTTAATTGCTCCTGAACGATACACCTCCTCAACAACATATGGTCCTTCCCATTTCGAGAGTAATTTCCCGCAAAGAATCCGAGACGAGACCGATACAATAGGACTTTATCCCCAATATTAAACTCTCTTTTGATGATCCTCCTATCATGCCATTTTTTAACTTTTTCTTTAAAGAGTTTAGCATTTTCATAAGCTTCACTTCTCCATTCATCTAGAGAACTCAATTGTAACAACCTCTTATCACCGGCAAGTTTAGGATCTTTATTTAATTCTCTAACAGCCCTATAAGCTTTGTGTTCTAGCTCTAAAGGTAAATGACAAGCTTTTCCGTAAACCATTTTATAAGGTGACATTCCCATGGGATTTTTATAAGCAGTTCTATAAGCCCAAAGTGCATCCTTCAATTTACTAGCCCAATTCTTTCTGGTTTTATTAACGGTCTTTTGCAAAATAGATTTAATCTCTCTATTTGATAATTCTACTTGACCACTAGTTTGAGGATGATAAGCGAAGCAATTCTATGATTAATACCATACTTAGCAAGAGTTTTTCTAAAACCTCCATGAATAAAGTGAGAACCTCCATCAGTCATAATATATCTAGGCACTCCAAATCTAGGAAAAATAATATCTAAAAGCATTCTTAAAGAGGTCTCACCATCAGCACTTTTTGTAGGTATAGCTTCCACCCATTTAGTAACATAATCAACAGCAACAAGTATATGAGTGTTACCTTCGAAGACGGAAAAGGTCCCATGAAGTCAAATCCCCAACAATCAAACGGTTCAATAACAAGAGTATAATTCATTGGCATTTCATTGCGTCCGGAGATATTACCAACCCTTTGGCATTCATCACAAGATAAAATAAACTTTCTCGCATCCTTGAAGAGAGTTGGCCAATAAAAACCTGATTGCAAAACCTTTTGCGCGGTTCTTTCTCCGGCGTGATGTCCTCCATAAGCACTCGCCATGACATTTACTCAATATCTCTTGTTGTTCATATTCGGGAACACACCTTCGCATAATACCATCCACTCCTTCTTTATATAAGTGTGGGTCATCCCGGAAATAATGCCTCAAATCATAAAAGAATTTCCTCCTTTGCTTGAGCTGAAAAGGTTGGAGGCAAGTACTTGGAAACAATAAAGTTAGCATAATCGAGCATACCAAGGACTGTCTCGCGAGCTCACCTTTATCACAGCCAATTGTTCATTTGGAAAACTATCATTAACGGGAACAGGATCATAAGCAATATTTTCCAATCTAGACAAATTATCAGCAACAGGATTATCGGCACCTTTCCTATCTACAATATGTAAATCAAATTCTTGCAACGAAGTACCCATCTAATAAGCCTCGGCTTAGCATCTTTCTTTGTCATAAGGTATCTAATTGCAGCATGATCAGTATGAATAGTAACTTTTGAATCAACAATATAAGATCTGAATTTATCACAAGCAAAGACTACAGCTAATAATTCTTTTTCAGTTGTAGCATAATTTCTTTGAGCAGCATCAAGGGTTTTACTAGCATAATGAATAACATTCAGTTTTTTATCTACTCGCTGTCCAAGAACAGCGCCTACAGCAAAATCACTAGCATCACACATAATTTCAAATGGTAAATTCCGATCAGGGGGTTCAACTATAGGAGCAGTTGTTAAGGCTTTCTTAAGAGTTTCAAAAGCTTCCTTACAATCATCATCAAAAACAAATGGTACATCTTTTTGAAGAAGATTAGTAAGAGGCTTTGAAATCTTGGAGAAATCTTTAATAAATCTCCTATAAAACCCAGCATGACCAAGAACACTACGGATACCTTTAACATCCCTCGGATAGGGCATCTTCTCAATTGCTTCAACTTTAGCTCTATCAACTTCAATACCTCTCTCGAAATTTTATGTCCCAATACAATTCCTTCATTAACCATAAAGTGGCATTTCTCCCAATTAAGAACAAGGTTAGTCTCTTCACATCTCTGCAAAACTTTATCAAGGTTTCGCAAGCAACTATCAAAAGAATTCCCATAAACGGAAAAATCATCCATGAATACCTCTACAATACTTTCACAAAAACCATGAAAAATAGCGGACATGCATCTTTGAAAGGTAGCGAGGAGCATTACATAAACCAAAAGGCATACGCCTATAAGCATAAGTTCCATAGGGACAAGTAAAGGTGGTTTTCTCTTGATCTTTAGCTTTAACGACAATTTGTGAAAACCCAGAATATCCATCAAGAAAGCAAAAATGAGTATTTTTAGACAATCTTTCTAGCATTTGATCAATAAATGGTAAAGGGTAATGATCTTTCTTAGTAACTCTATTAACTTTTCAAAAATCAATGCACATTCTATACCCTACAACTACTCTTTGAGGAATGAGCTCATCATTATCATTAGGCACAACGAGTCATACCTCCTTTCTTGGGAACGCAATGCACGGGACTAACCCATCTACTATCAGCAATAGGATATATAATACCAGCTTCAAGAAGTCGTAATACCTCATTCCTTACCACTTCCTTCATCTTCGGAATTAGACGACGCTGAGGTTCAACAACGAGCTTTGCATCATCTTCCATATTAATAGCATGTTGGCAAATAGATGGAGAAATCCCCTTCAAATCATCAAGAGTGTAGCCAATAGCTCCTCGGTGTTTCTTCAATATTCCCAATAACCTTTCTTCTTCAAACTCCGAAAGCTTAGAACTAATAATAACAGGATATATTTTCTTATCATCAATATGAGCATATTTAAGATTATCGAGTAAAGGCTTTAAATCAAAAACAGGATCTTCCTTTGGTGGCGGTGTTGTACCCAAATCTTCCACCGGTAAATCATGCTTGAGAATAGGTTGGCGAAGAAAAATTTCCTCAAGTTCATCTCTTTCTTTCCTAAAAATTTCACTCTCGCTATCCTCCAAATGTTGCTGCAAAGGATTGTTAGGAACAAGAACAATAGATGCACATTGCTCCATTTTAAAATCATTACTAGGCAAATCAGCTTTATAAGGAGTTTTAGTAAATTTAGAGAAGTTAAACTCATAAGATTCACCAGCAAATTTAGTCAAAATTTTCTCTTTCTTGCAATCTATAATAGCTCCACAAGTATTTAGAAAAGGTCTACCAAAAATAATAGGACAATAATCACTAGCAGCAGAACCAAGTACCAAAAAGTCAGCAGGATATTTAATCTTACCGCATAAGACTTCCACATCTCGAACAATACCAATTGGTGAAATAGTTTCTCTATTAGCCAGCTGAATGACCACATCAATGTCTTCAAGTTCACAAGAATCAATTTCGTGCATAATCTCCGTGTAAAGCTCATACGGAATAGCACTAACACTTGCACCAATATCACATAATCCATAATAGCAATGATCACCAATTTTAACAGACATCATAGGAACACTAGCTTGTTTGGGTTTATTAGGATGTGAAACAATATTAGAAGCATCTTCACAGAAAATAATATGACCATCCTCCACATTTTCAGTCACAAGATCTTTAACTATTGCAACAAGCAGAGTTCAACTTTTATTTGTTCTTCGGGTTCTACAGGTTTCTTTTCACTTTTATGAACCGCACTATTTATAACAGAGTACTCCTTCATTTTAGCAGGGAAAAGAGTTTTTTCAATATAAACTTCAGGAATAACATGCTCAGCAGTTTCAACTACAGCACATTTATTAATAGATGAATCAATTTTATCTTTATACGGTTCATGATACTTATCAAAATTCTTCTTTGGCAATTCATAATGAGAGGCAAAAGCTTTATAAAGATTTACAGCGACTTGAGAATCAAGACCATATGTAGCACTCATATTACGAAATAAATCAGTATCCATAAAAGCTTCAATGCATTTATAATCATAAATTATACCTGATTCTCTATCCTTGTCGTTCTCCCATCCTTCAGTATTTTCTTGGATTCGATCAAGAAGGTCCCTTTTAAACTCTTCTTTGTTGCGTGTAAATGATCCAGAACATGAAGTATCCAGCAAGGTCTTGTCTTGAAAAGAAAGTCTTGCATAAAAATTATCAATAATAACATTACCAGGAAGCTCATGAATGGGGCATTTGAGCATTAAAGACTTCAATCTCCCCCACGCTTGGGCAATACTCTCTCCATCATGAGGCCAAAAATTATATATGCGATTCCGATCCTTATGAATTTCACTTGGAGGATAGAACTTAGAATAAAACCGGGGCACAATATCATTCCATTCAAGAGAATCCCCATTATCCGAGTAATTTATACCAATGCGCCGCCTTACCGGACAGCGATAAGGAGAATAATTTCTTCCTCACTTCATCCATAGCAATACCTGCACATTTGAATAACCCGCATAATTCATGCAAAAACAGTAAATGATCACCGGGGTGGACAGTTCCATCCCCTTCATAGCGGTTATCCATAACACGTTCAATAATTTTCATAGGTATTTTATATGGTATTACTTCCTCACCTGGCGCCTCATCTACTACCGTTGCAGTAGTAGTAGATTTCCCAAATAGAAAATGAAGAGAAGATCTCTCCATAATGACTTATAGCAGCAAGCAGAAATAAAATCAGCACAACAGTAAAGGTTTTCCTTACCAATCCCACTTACCAATAGCGCTTCACTCCCGGCAACGGCGCCGGAAAATAGTCTTGATGACCCACAAGTATAGGGGGTGTATCGTAGTATCTTCGATAAGTAAGAATGTCGATCCCAACGAGGAGCAGAAGGTGTTGACAAGCGGTTTCGATGAAGGATTCATCGTAAATGCTCACGGACAAATATTCGGGGGTTTTGATGTAACGAGTTGAATAAAGTACGAGTATGTAAAGTGCGAGAGTGACAATTGCAGCGAGTGGCCCAATCCTTTTTAGCACAAAGGACAAGCCGGTTTGTTTACTTATAATGACCAAACGTTCTCGAGGACACACGGGATTTTAGTCTAATGCTTTCGCTACATACGGCTAATTAATCTTCATTGTTGTGATAAGTGTTGTGTGGGTGAACCTATACTAATGTACCGCCCTTCCTAGGACTAATACATACTTGTGATTATACCCCTTGCAAGCATCCGCAACTACAAGAAAGTAATTAAGAATAAATCTAACCACAGCCTTAAACTGCGAGATCCTGCGATCCCTCCCGCATCGATATACCAACGGGGGTTCGGGTTTCTGTCACTCCGGCAACCCCGCAATTAGCAAACGAATACAAGATGCATTCCCCTAGGCCCATAAATGGTGAAGTGTCATGTAGTCGACGTTCACATGACACCACTAGAAGAATAACACCACAACTTAAATATCACACCATTGAATATTACTCAACCATAGTTCACTACTAACATTTAGACTTCACCCATGTCCTCAAGAACTAAACGAACTACTCACGAGACATCATACGGAACATGATCAGAGGTGATATGATGATGAATAACAATCTGAACATAAACTTGGTTCAATGGTTTCACTCAATAGCATCAACAACAAGTAGAGATCGATACCGGGAGAGTTTCCCCTATCAAACAATCAAGATCAAACCCAAATTGCTACGGCGGTGACGGTGTGCTGCGGAGGAGATGGCGGTGATGATGGTGGAGATGATGATGATGGTGATGGAGATGATGTCCAGCTCGATGACGGTGACGATGGCGTCGATTTCCCCCTCCGGAGGGAATTTCCCCGGCGGATTCCTGCCCGCCGGAGAGCTCTTTTCTCTCTGGTGTTCTCCGCCCCGCAGAGGCGGCTGTAACTCTTCGCGAGGTACCCCTTCTGGCTTAGGTTTTCGGGACGAAAGATTTCGCGAAGAAAAGGAGGCGAAAGGGGTTGTGGGCCCTCCACACCACGTGGCGGCGCGGCCAGGGCTTGGGCCGCGCCGCCCTAGGGTGTGGGCCCACCCTGGCTCCTCCTGGCTCCTCCTTCTGGCTTCCTTCGTCATCTTGAAAAATAGGATTTTTGGTATAATTTTCTTCCACGGGTGATCTTCCGAAATATTGCTTTCTGACGGTGCTTTTTCCAGCGAGAATCCCGGCTCCGGTGCTTGATCCTCCAATAATGATGAAACATGCAAAATAGATGAAATAACATAAGTATTGTGTCCCAATATGAAATATATCAATGAATAACAGCAAATTATGATATAAAATAGTGATGCAAATTGGACGTATCAGAGCCCCACGAGGTCGAAGCGTCAACACCACCAAACTTTCTTCCCAGCAGCATCCGTCAATACGGTCACAAAGCCGCCATCGTCGTCTCACCGAAGGTACCGTCATCAACAGTATCGTGCCGCGTGAGAGGGAATTTCCTCCACCGGGCGCGACAACATGACACACCATTCCCAGTTGGGTCTGGCCCGGCCCAGTAGACCCGTAAAGCCCTCGCGGCGACACACCAGTCCCAAGAGGGTCCGACTCGGGCGCAGATCAAGCTCGTAAACCCCGCTGCCATGCTGCAACAGGTCGTCCGCCGTTGCCACCATCCCCAACCTCGAGCTCCCGTCGCCACCAGCTCATGGAAATTACGTCGTCACGGGTAGGACGGCCCACCGATGGACCAAATGGGGCTTCACTCTTCAGCCGTGAAACTGCGCCCTTGCCTCCCAAGCAGCACCACCCGTAGGATAAGAGGTCCGCGGCAGGGCATGGAGGAGGGGAGGTGGCGGGGCCACAGGGGTCGGGTGAACCCATGTTGGGCGTCGGGCTAAGCTGCGCTAGATGTATCCTCCCATGTCCTAGCAAATTAAAGCTGTGCGAGGACAGTGTTTGATCCTTGATGTGCTCTTGGTGGTAGGTCATACCATCAAGAAGTGGCCACTAAGTAACCAACACATACATCGTGCTTCGAATTAGTTACTCCCTCCGGTTAAAATAATTATTCAGGAAACAAAGCCTCGGTGAGAGATCAGGTGAAATAAAAGAAGAGAGACAATATGCTATGCAGGGGTAGCTACACACCCCGTCAACCGTTAATACATTTCATATAGACCCGTTTCAACTTTTTTTCCTAGTTAAGCATGAGAACATTTGAAAAAGACTTTATCATCCCGTACATAGTCAAGATTAGTTAGGCTTAGTTGACTGTTCATTTGCTAATAACTGCCATAATATTAGTTTCTTGCTGCCTGATTAATTGGGCATGGTTGACAGGTTACTAACTGCCATATTAGTAGTTTCTGCCTGCCTGATTATTTAGACATGGTTGACAGGTTACTAACTCCCATATTATTAGTGTCTGGCTGCCTGATTATTTAGGCATGGCTGACAGGTTAACCCTCAATTAGTTGGGCCTAATTGTTAGGTTCTATACTACTCTTGCAAGATACTGTGTTTGCCAGGTTAGTTTAAACTAAATGTCAGACTCAACCTCGTAATTGCTCTTAGAGTAATGGCAATAATAGAGCCGGCTGCCGGCTGTATACCTCTGCCAAGTCACATATACTATCGTAAACATCCATCCATACAATAAGCAGGCTATTATGTAGGCTCTAGTGAATATTTTATTATTTAATGTGACATGCACATTTAATAGCATGCACGATTGAATAGATCCAAGGAGCCTGCTGTATCGCTCGATCCAAGGAGCCTGCTGTATCGCTCGATGGGATGCTATATGCCCATCATCTTGTTTCTCGCGTTGAAGCCGGCTATAGCTGAAGCACCCGCTTCATTCTCTTTTTTTTTTCTATTTCCTCCACATAGGATTTTTCTAATATAAAATAGCTTGTAGCCTGCTGATTAGAATCTATTATACTTGCTCTAAGAGCAAGAACAATAGTGTAGCCGACAGCCAGGTACAATAATTTGTTATATCATCTATAGTCAATTTATAGCTAGCATGTACAATAGTAAGCTATAAAAGTGTAGTACTTTTATAATACATGGCCAACCTTTTAGTCTCACATGCCTAGGAGCACGTGCTAGAACTGGCTAGATAAGAGCCAACTTCCTTTCTCTCTCCTAATCTCTCTCCTCCAACTAAGCAAACTTATAATATTTTATCTCTTAGCTGACTGTATCTTATTGTACTTGCTCTAACAGCTCCATCACGAGAGGCATGGTAGAGACGCAAAAATGCATCCCCTACCTCTACCGGCCGACGAACTCTTCTCGTGGGGCGAGCTCCTATTGCCGCATTTTTCCATACTAGAGGAACTCTCCCGACCGTGGCTCGACGTGCTCACCGGCCGGCGCCACCCCACTCTGTGCTCAGCGGGGACGGCGGGCTCCCCTGGTGCTCCATGCTCGGTGGAGGCGGCGACCTGTCCCGTGGCTCCGTGCTCGGCGGCGACGGTGGCCTCCACCGGTACTCTGTGCTCCGCGGCAACGACCGGTGCTCCGTGTTCGGCGTCGTCGGCCTCTCCCGCTGCTCCGTGCTGCGCGGCGGTGGCATCCCCCGCGGCTCTGTGCTCCGGGGTGGCTGCGAGCTCCCCCGCTGCTCCCTCTGGACTCTGCTTTCCATTCTGGTTCTGAAGAGATGTATTTTGTGGCCGAGGGCGCACGTGAGTGGATAAGGTGTTGTGGATGAGATGTCATCGCTTATTAGGGGCACCGCACGGTTCGCTCGTTTGTGCAGCGCTTCTCCGTATCAATTCCCTTTAATGTTTGAGATTTTTGTGTTGACTTCTTTTGGCCGTGTGTTGACTTGATGGAAAATGACACTTTGAGGTTTCGAATCACTTTCATTGCTCCTTATCTACTGTTATGATGATCCCTACAGCAATATATGTTTTGACTGATGTGCATACGTGTCGTTTAACGGGGCATGATTCATACAATATTTGAAGCAAACAAAATGACTAAAAAAGAATGTCGCTTTGCGGCAGTAAGCAAGCATCAAACATTTGCAATCCGGCTTGAGCGGTATATGGACCAGCTCACTTTATTTATCAAAGCATAATCTTACTGATCAAAGCAAATACTAGTAGAACGATCAAAGCAAATACTAGTAGAACGACCGACACCGAGAAGGAAAATAACAGGAGGAACATAAAATGTTACAGAGACTCGATCATTATTACGTTGGCAGTACGTACGTCGCGACAGACAGGGCCATCGGGAGTGATCAAGGTGTCATGCGTCGACGGCAACCGCAGACGGTGGTGGCACCGCTGCTGATGCCCCCGCAGTCTTAATCTGGCCGTCTCCATTCTCCTCGGACACGCACGCGTCGCGTTCCTGGAGCCAGAGGTCGGCGAACTCGCAGTCCCTGTAGCGCTCGAACCACGGGCCGCCTGAGGTGTAGTGTATGGCGCGCGGCGTGGTCCCGGCGACATCGTCCGGGTCGACGCGGTTGTGGCCGACGAGGAAGTTCCACGGGAATGGCACCTCGCCGACGTCGGCGTCGTCGAGCCACGCGAAGCGGTGCAGGTGCGCGCCGGTCTGCGTGCTGACGGCCTCCGGCGTGAGCGCGGCGCGGTTCTTGGGGTGGCCGCAGTTGAAGAGCACCATGGAGGACCAGTTCTTGCGCGGGTACAGCGTCTGCACGGCGCCGTCCATCTTGGTCGCCTCCTTGGGCGCGTAGTCGTGGTGCACGCACAGCACGGCGTAGCGAGGGTCCGCCATGCGCGCCAGCTCCGCCACGTCCGCCAGGAAGAGGAAGTCGCAGTCCACGAAGAGTGCCCAGCCGCGGTAGCCGGCCAGGTGGGGTGTGAGGAAGCGGGTGAAGGAGAACTCGGTGCTCTCCGTCGGCCCGCGCTCCCGCCAGTACAGCCCCGCCTCGCGGAGCTCCTGCTGGACGATGGGGATCACCTCCAGCGGCACGGAGGAGCGGTGCAGCAGCGAGCGACGGCACACGCGATACGCGATGTCCTCGCGGGAGTCGTAGCCCACGAACACGCGGAATGGCTCCGCCACCGCGTCGGTGCCGGTGAGGTGGAGAGCTGCTGGAGACGACATGTGCGGATGCTGTCACGTATGAGCGAGATAAGTTGATGCTGTGTTATTGATATAGCTTGCCCGGGTTATCAGCTGGCCTCTTATAGGAGGGCGTTGATGCCTCGACTGCACACCGTTTTTGTGACAACATATTTTGAACGAGAGTTGAATGTGTTTGCCTAAATCTTTACCATTATATTGCAGTCCGTACGTCGTCAAAAATATTTGATGTAAAAAATTGAAGACATCCAAACCGTCTAATCATCCCAAGTTTCCGTCCCAGGGTTTGGCTCAACCAACTGGCTCTGATAGTCCCATCCATTGCGGCCATCAGGATGCTCTGTCTCGACGATCATGTTGTGCATGATCACACAACATGTCATCACCTCAAGCATGGTCTGAATAGACCATGTTTAGCTGGGTGACGAACAATAGCCCACTGAGTTTGGAGCACACCAAATGCCCGCTCTACATCTTTCCTACAAGTCTCTTGCACCTTGGCAAACCTCTTATCTTTTTCTTTTGAGGATTACAGGATAAATGCCATCATCAAGATAATATGGCTTGTCATATGCATTGCCATTGATTTCATAGGTCACCTTAGGAGCAGTGATGTCATGGATATGCTAACTAGGTATACCGTGATAGGCCATTGATTCCGGTAAGCCCGGGTGGCCCGAAGATGGTGGTCAGGCGTATGGCCCAATATGGCGGCCTAGCTACTGGAAATAAGACATTAGAAGAGGAGGAGTTTTCTTGATCAACCGCGTCAAACTCGTCCAGAAGCGAGCCTTGTCGTGCCGGATCGATGAGGTCGACCGAGAGCTCCCCGGAGATCTATATCTATGCGGAGGCGCGGGCGGGAGGTTAAATATGAAGTGAAGGAGAGCAGTGAGAAATGGGGAAGTTACCGCTCCCCCTGGATATTTATACCAATGACGCTGAGATACGTACGCCGGATCCTACGGTAGGAACTCAGCGGTTGCAACGTTAGATTTCCGCCACGTGTCCTAGGTTTTAGGTCCGTAAATTTAGGGAGCATCTCAGTACAAGTAGTATCATGGAAGAAACGCAAGTTTACCGAAGTTACCGTTAGCATGAAATATGACCGTTAGGTTCATTGGTATGAAGTTTCCGACGGGAATTTCGTCGGTGGCAAGATTTCTGGGAGTCCTTCAAGATTCTCTCCAAACAAGATGATGCTAGAGCTAAATGAAGGAATGGTGAATCTCGGAGAACTCCGGGGGGCTACTGTTGTGGATACGCTAACCAGGTATACCGCGATAGTCCCTTGATTCCGGTAAGCCCGGGTGGCCCAAAGATGGTGGGGAGGCCTATGGCCCAACCGGGCGACCCGGTTGTCGAAAATCAGCGAAGGAGGGATCCAGTCCGGAGACAAGATTTAGAATCCGGCGCATGATGAAGGTCGGTTCGATCCGTTATGTGCATGACAAGGAACAATTTGCGAAGTTTAGGCTTGCTTGTATCGGGTAGGATCTCTACTTTGTAAACCCTAGATCTGAAGCCTTTATAAGCCGGATCCTGGGAGCCCTTGGGGCAGAACACAACTCATTGTAATCCCCCACTTGTTGCCTTATAGTGAATTATAGCAACACTTAGGATCTCCACGATATTTTAAGTTCTGAAGCTGGGTAACTTGTGTTACCCCATCCCGGTAACTCCTAGCCCTATGGCTCCCCCACTCTCTCCCCTCTCTCCTCACCGGAGTACCTGATGAGTGCATTTTTAGAGTGTTTTTACTCCCTTATTTCATATAGATATCCTTATGTAGCAATAGGGTTTTGGTATTTCACTGCGCTTCCGTGCTCCTTTTTTGCTTGTTTCAAAATATTAAGAAAATGCTAACATATCGATAACTATCATTGTTATGGTATTTTACGTGATAAAAGTCATCTAAGAACTTAACCACGCACCTAGGCCAAAGGAGGATGCAAGGAGAAACACCCCCAGCCGCCAGTGACGAAGGATCACCTCGCCAATGCCTATGGATTGTAGACTTGGGTTTTGGGGAAGAGAGACGATGGAGATTCTGCGAGCGAGATTGGGCACACAATATACCCAGCTTCATGTCCCCTCGGTGGAGGATCCATACGTTCTGCTAGCAATCAAGTATATGATCACAAGTATGTTTACAGGGGCCGCCATAGGCGGAACTGTGTTGTCTATCTTGTCTCTATTGCCCTCTCCTCTATATGGGTGTGATACGTTGCAAATGTATCTATAAATTTTGATGCTCCATGATTGTTTTACACCAACTTCTATACGTTTTGTTTACACTTCGTTGGACTTTTATACATTTTCTGGAACTAACCTATTGACAAGATGCCATAGTGTCAGTTCCCTATTTTCTGATATTTTGTATTTCAGAAAAGTTGTACATAAAATATTCTCGGAATTGGACGAAACAAAAGCCGAAGTTCCTATTTTACTGTAACGAAGATGGAGTCCGGAGGAGAGACGGAGAAGCGCCATATGTTATTTGTGATCTTGCATGCTCTCCGTTGAATATTGAATATTATGGTTGAGATCGATTATATACTTGTCATATGTTATTTGTGATCTTGCATGCTCTCCATTTCTAGTAGATGCTTTGGCCAAGTATATGCTTGTAACTCCAAGAGGGAGTATTTATGCTCGATAGTGGGTTCATGCCTCTAGTAATCTGGAAGAGTGACAATAAATTCTAAGATTGTAGATGTGTTGTTGCTACTAGGGAGAAAACAACAATGCTTTGTCTAGGACAAATCTATTGTTTACTTTACACACATTGCTTAATGCGATAATCTGTTGCTTGCAACTTAATATTGGAAGAGGTTCGGATGATAAGCGGAAGGTGGATTATTAGTCATAAACGCAGTTGAATTACGGTCTTTGTATTATGTTGTAATGCCCAAACGAATCTCATAGTAATCATCTTGTCTTGTATGGTCTTTATTCTGTCAATTTTCCAGCTGTAATTTGTTCACCCAGCATGTTATTTATCTTTATGGAGAGACACCTCTAGTGAACTTTGGACACCGGTCCTTTCTTTTACACCGATAAAATCATCATGTTCTGTTTACTTACTGCGAACACTGTTCTCTTTAATTCCATTGCAAACAAACATCTCTTTCCACACTATATGGTTAATCCTTTGTTTTCAGCAAAACCGTTGAGATTGACAACCTCACTGCAAGTTGGGGCAAAGTATTTTGGTTGTGTTGTGTGCAGGTTCCATGTTGTTGCTGGCGCCGGTAGTGCGTCCTGCCACAAGTCAGCTAGCAACACCTTCACAAGTCACTCCTTTCTCCTACTGATCGATTAAATCTTGGTTTCTTACTGAGGAAAAACTTCCTACTGTGCTCATCATACCTTCCTCTTGGGGTTCCCCAACGGTGTGCAATATGCGCTCATCAAGCTACTTTTCTGGCGCCGTTGCCGGGGAGAAAGAGGATTTCTGCAAGGGGAGACTCTCATCTCCAACCTCTTTACTTTGTTATTGTTTTGCTTAGTTTATTTTACTTTGTCTTGTTTGCTTCTTTATATCAAAAACACAAAAAATTGTTCCTATTTTAAGTTGCTTCTATGTCTAATCATGTTACTATGTCACCTGAGGAAATGATCTTAAATGATCCTGTATTAAGAGCTAAATTAGCTAAAGGGATGGGACATAATTATTACGGGGAACCCGCATGGCCCAACGATCTTTTATATATTTTTCCAGTAGTAATTCTAGGTACTATTGCATGTAATGTAGGTTTAGCGGTTCTCGAGCCATCAATGATTGGTGAACCGGCGGATCCATTTGCAACTCCTTTGGAAATATTACCTGAGTGGTACTTCTTTCCCGTGTTTCAAATACTCCGTACGGTACCCAATAAGTTATTGGGCGTTCTCTTAATGGTTTCTTTGCCAACAGGCTTATTGACAGTACCCTTTCTAGAGAATGTCAATAAATTCCAAAATCCCTTTCGCCGCCCAGTAGCTACGACCGTTTTTTTAATTGGTACTGCAGTAGCTCTTTGGTTGGGTATTGGAGCAACATTACCCATTGATAAATCTTTAACTTTAGGCCTTTTTTTAGGTATTTTGTGATTTATTCAACCGTAAAGTACCGTGCATAGGTATCTCGGAAATAGTTACTTCCAAGTGAATCTTCCCTAGATACCTAAAATGAAGTGATGAGAGTTTTAAAGAAGCTTGGTCTAGAATTAATAATTCTTATGATAAAACTGAACCTAAAATGACTCTAGACCTACTTCTTAGTAGTTTTTACTTCGGTCTTGTTCGTTGTTTTAGATATGCTTTGGACACTATAGTAGGAGGAGATTTCCTTCATTGTGACGGAGATCAAGCTTTTAATGCCATAAAGAAGTTGATTGCAACATATAGCTCACCTATTAATTTTGATTCATCCCTTGTGAGCATTTATGCTAGACTAAATACTCTTGAGACAAGTACAACTTGCTTAAAAGAATGCAATAATCTGGTTCGTGAAAATTATGATCATGTTTCAATAAATTTTGAAACCTCAAGTTGACTCCCTACAATAAAAGTTGATATAAATGGTGAATTTTTTTATGCTCGTTGCGGTATTATGTCTGAGTTCTATCTTATGCCTAAAGATATTTATGAGTCTTTAAATCTTTGGGAACTTTCTGTGGGTGGAGAAGAAATATCTCTTACCAATAATGTCGTTATATTAACCATTGGACTGGTTGAAGGAGTGTATACAAGAATCCTAGGAAGGATGGTATATACTGATTATCTTGTCATGGAATGTGAAGGAAAGGAACAAATCACACTTGGGCGATATCTGCTAAAACTCATGGGAGCAAATATAGATGTGGGGAAAGGCATCATGACTTTCACCTCCCCACCAGATACTTCTCATTCTTTCCCGAAGAAAAAGGGTAAAGTTAAGATAGGTAGTCGTAAGGCTCCTGCCATTTATGATGTTGGTGCTTCTTCATTTGAAAATACTTGATGCGGACTCTTTTTCTGCGCCTAGCTGAAAGGCGTTAAAGAAAAGCACTCTTGGGAGATAACTCATGTTTTATTTACGTAATTTTTCTTTTGTTGAGTCTTGGAATTTATTACCTCTGTAATAATATCTCCTTATCATTTTTATTTCATTTTTGTGCCAAGAATAGCCTCTAATAGAAAGAAAGTAAGATTTGGGGAAGTTGTTGTCCTGAAACAGATTCTGTGATGTCACCATAAAAATTTATATTCCCAGACAGAACGTAATTTTGATCTTCCAATTTTTTAACATATGACCCAGGTTATTATCTAACTTTTATTAGTTGAGCACTTTTCGATCTGAGCAACAGAAGATTTTCGGAAAAATCGATCTTTACCTATTGTTCTGTTTTGACAGATTTCTACCACTATTTGCATTTGCCTCTTAATCTCTTTTCTTTTTGAGTTCTTTTGAGAGAAGAGATTTTTGAAGAATTTGATACAGTAGATAATGTTGTAATGGATTTTTGATATATGTTAGAACTGAATCCAAGTGGATTTGTTATTTTTATTACACTAATGCTGCTAATGAGAATTGTGTGAAGTTTTGTATGAAGGAAATTTTCAAGTGTAGAGAGAGAAGAATGATGTAATGAGATGAAGTATGGACAAAAACTCAAGCTTGGGGATGCCCATGTCACCCCAAAAAATATGCAAGAGTTACAAGCGTCAAATCTTGGGGATGCCCAAGACATCCCGTCTTCATCAACAAATCATCAGGTCATCTTTCTAGACGTTATATTTTTATTGCTTCATATGCTATGTTTTGTTCTTGGAGCATCTTTATTTTTTTAGTTTTGTTTAGTTTTGTTTGCTGTAGCATATGGTTGGATCCCAGAATATTTGTTTTGGAGAGTGACACACTCTGTTTTAATTGCATAGAACACTCTAGTTTTCACTTATATTGTTCCATGAGTCTTCTCTTTTGCTAGTACTGCGTTTAGCTCTTGGTTTTTCTCTCGTACTTTGTTCAGAGCTTGTTAGTTTTATTTAGTAAGGTACGATTAGCTCTGTGGTATTTATTGATTTTTATCTATGACAGTTGTTTCAAATAAGTTGATTGGTGTTGGAGACGAGTAAAATGTTTCATGTTTATAGTGGTGCAAAAGGAAGGTTGCTTAGACTATGGCATAGGCTTTGGCATGTCATCTTGGATGTTATATTAAGCATATGCTTAGTAGTTATTGTTGTAGCATGACTTGTCTCAAACAGCTGAGATTTCTTAATGTGCCATTGAAATAATCATGTGTTGTTTTCATCATAAAAAGCATAATATGGTGGTATTCTCTTTTGATATTTTATTGGGTTGACTTGGCACATGTTTACATCATGTTATGACTACAAACCAGTCACCTAAAGCTTCTATGATCATTTAGTTTTTGACTTATAATATCACTTTATGCTTTGATTAATAATGTTTTGTCGCTATGCATGATTATGGCCATTATTGCTCTCTTAGTTGGTCGCTCGTAGTCTTTTGCTAGCCTTCACTTGTACTGAGTATGAGCTCTACTCGTGCATCCAACTACCAAAAACTAAAGTTTGCCAATTGGTGTCCACCATACATACCTATATGTGGTATTTCACCGCAACTGCAAAGTGAATTGCTTGTTTGGTACCTTTAAATCTTCAAGAACTATTACCTGTTTTGTGTTTTGTTTTAGCTCACGAGGAAGTGTTGAATGCCTTTTCATCTTTTTCATGTTTATTATGACTTCACACTTTGACTAGCATGCATCATGTGCTGGTCCTTAATTTTGCAAAAGAGCAGGCGCGGGTGCCCACCCACAAAATATAAACTGTACCGATAATCTAAATCTCCTAACACTATGTACATGAGAAATCATGAATCTAGCTTGTTCAAACAAAGGAGAAGAGGAACTTTATTGTTCTCTCTATGGGAGCCTCTCTTGAAGCCATTAAACATGAAAGGATGATAGATTATTTGATGCCATTCGTTGACATAGACATGCATACCTCTCAAAATATATTTTCAACACCTCTATTGCATTCAAAATAAAAAGATCTAGCACATGAGTAATCTTGCTTCCCTCTGCGTAGGGTATTTCTTTTGCTTTTATGTTGTGTCTTCACCTTCTTACTTCATGCATCAATTAAGAGAGCATAGTTGTTATTCTGAGTATAATGTGCATAGTCCCAAAATTTATTATTGATTCATTGATTATTATGCTATTGTGTGTTCCCAAATTACTTGTATCTAGTCACCCTTTTGAACTTTAAAGGTGTCCTTGCATTTATGTTTTCCTACTTCGTAAAGGACAAGCTGAGTATCACTTTGCTATGTTTTCTCTATGCTCAAACACAAACAGTTGCTTTCACTGCACTATTATTCATGATCCTTTGTTTGAGTTACTTATCATGTTATAACATAGTTGCTAAGTTCTATTGTTATAATTATATCTATCATGTCTATGTTTAGAGTATTTTGATCCCAGCTCACAATGCTTTTACAATAAACTTGATCAAGATTGTGTTGGCTTCATGTCACCTCAAAAATTATTTTTGTTAGCATTTGCCTACTCGAGGACAAGCAGGAGTTAAACTTGGGGATGCTGATACGTTGCAAATGTATCTATAATTTTTTATGCTCCATGCTTGTTTTACACCAATTTCTATATGTTTTGTTTATAGTTTGTTGCACTTTTGTACATTTTCCGGAATTAACGTATTGACAAGATGCCACAGTGCCAGTTCCCTATTTTCTGCTATTTTGTATTTCAGAAAAGTTGTACACGAAATATTCTCGGAATTGGACAAAACAAAAGCTGAAGTTCCTATTGTACTGTAACGAAGACGGAGTCCGGAGGAGAGGAGGAGAAGCGCCACGAGGCGGCCACACCAGGCCATAGTGCGGCCTAGGCCCTGGCCGCGCCATGGGGTGGTGTGAGCCCCCCGGGCACCCAGCGACCTCGCCCTTCCGCCTATTTATTCACCTGTTCGGCAAAAACCTAAATACCCAAGCCTCCATCCACGAAAAATCCTTCGCGACCCCATCCCCGACAGCTCGGGAGGGTTCTGAAGCTCTTCCCGGCACCCTACCGGAGAGGGAGATCATCACCAGAGGCCTCTACATCGCCATACCCGCCTCCGTAGTGATGCGTGAGTAGTTCATCTCTTGACTACGGGTCCATAACAGTAGCTAGATGATTGTCTTCTCCAATTTATGCTTCATGTTTAGATCTTGCGAGCTGCCTATCATGATCAAGATCATCTTTATGTAATGCTACATGTTGTGTTTGCTGGGATCCATTGAATATCGAATACTATGATTGAGATAGATTATATACTTGTCATATTTTAGTTGTGATCGTGCATGCTCTCTGTTGTTAGTAGATGCTTTGGCCAAGTATATGCTTGTAACTCCAAAAGGGAGTATTTATTCTCGATAGTGGGTCCATGCCTCTAGTAATCTGGCAGAGTGACTATAACTTCTAAGATTGTAGATGTGTTGTTGCTACTAGGGACAAAATAACAATGCTTTGTCTAATGATAATTCTATTATTTACTTTACACACATTGCTTAATGCGATAATCTGTTGCTTGCAACTTAGTACTGGAAGGTATTTGGATGATAATCGGAAGGTGGATTATTAATCATAGACGTGGTTGGATTACGGTCTATGTATTATGTTGCAATGCCCAAACGAATCTCATAGTAATCATATTGTCATGTATGGTCTTTATTCTGTCAATTGTCCAGCTGCAATTGTTCACCCAGCATGTTATTTATCTTTATGGAGAGACACCTCTAGTGAACTGTGGACCCCGGTACTTTCTTTTGCACTGATAAAATCATCATGTTCTGTTTACTTACTGCAAACATTGTTCTCTTTAATTCCATTGCAAACAAACATCTCTTTCCACACTATACGGTTAATCCTTTGTTTTCAGCAAAACCGGTGAGATTGACAACCTCACTGCAAGTTGGGGAAAAGTATTTTGGTTGGTCGTGTGCAGGTTCCACTATTTATGAAGCAAGTGAAGGGGCTAATGCAGGCTTTAACGCTAGTTATTCAAACTCAAACTTTCTACACAACAAACTACACACTTAGAACTTCTCTATTTGCTTCAGCTGTCTACTTTGAATTGAAGGTATTATTCTGAACGAAACTGCTTGGTACTACACTTCTGGAAGTACTATATTATACACTAATTGATAAACTTCAACACTTCTGCTGTTGTTGCTGACGCCGGTAGTGCGCCCTGCCATAATTCAGCTAGCAACACCTTCAGAAGTCACTCATTTCTCCTACTGGTCGATTAAACCTTGGTTTCTTACTGAGGGAAAACTTGCTACTGTGCTCATCATACCTTCCTCTTGGGTTTCCCCAACGGTGTGCAATCTGCACTCATCAGGGTATCCTGGCTGGCTTTATATATGCAACTAGCCTAGGGTTTTACAAGAGTCATAGTCGACTACTTATTCGGTTGCCTTCTTGGGCCATCTCTATACTGGGCTGAGCCAGGTATGGTAATAATGGGTACCCGAAAGGTATGCCCATGATAGTTGCCCCCGAGTGTCTAGGGAAGTTGAGGACTTGCGTACAGACTCCAATCAGAATCATCTTCGAAGTGGAAGAAATACAAGGTGAGGCTATTGATCCGGAAATATAACAGGTCAATGTCGTGGATCATGTGTAGCGTAGACGTTGTCGACGATTTTCGAAGTAATTTTTCTATCGGGTGCACGACCAGCGCTCCCGATGGGAGTAGCCCCCGAGTCTATGGGAAGGTGTTTCCACATGGGCAAAGACTCAAGTTGTACTACTCGATGAAGAACTTGACTATATTCCTGGGCCCAGCCCCTCTTTTATCGACTCCTACTAGTGGACTGGATATAATTGTCGAGTCCTATTAGAGGACTTGATGAAATCCATGTGCTCCCGATGGGAGTAGGCTCCACTTGAGTCGCAGAGTCGAGTTGAGTCTACAAATCTTGATATATTTACCATGGACATATTGGATCGCAAAATCTGGTTGAATCTCTGAACCCTGACTTTTCTTCTTGATTTTTTCGACTCGAGGTCATTATTATTTTTATTCGATATCTATACTGTACAGGGATATTGGTAAATGAGATTGGTTTATCTGACAGATCAGGTACCAGTTAATTGCTCTGGTGGAAAATTCGCATAACCTACTTCAAGTTCGAGTCCCCGTACTTGAACCTGGGATACTGGCGTAATTCAGGAAGTGTCGCTTTAGGACTTATCAAAAACTGAATTCCAGCTAAGTTATCGGGTACCCAACGCATTCGCTGGGATTTTCTTCACATCTATTGATGTTGATAAAGTGGGAGAGCGCATTCGGGTGCGATGCCACGCCACACAAGATGGATCTGGGGTCTTACCTTCGTGGCCCTTTTACAAATCACGGTATTCAGAGTTTTTACCGCGACAGACGCGTTCTGAGAATATATTGTCAAGTGCCTTTGTTCGGCTCATGGAATGACCTATATGTTGGGCTCCTATATTTTCATCGGGAGCGATGCAGTAGCCAAATTTATCGGATTCTTCTATATTTTTGTGCAGTAGCCAAATTTATCGGATTCTTCTATATTTTTGCCAGGTACGCCGCCGGCAGTCTTGCTGAGAATAAATGACGAGTCTGTGGACTCGAAGATTTATCCATCTCTATTTTGTCGTCTTATTTGAAGAATTCTTTTGGCAACTTACTTTAAGAAATTTTTTCGTCGAGTATGCGATTGAAATAAATGACGAGTCTGCGGCCTCCAAGATTTTTCCATCCCTATTTTGTCGCGTCCTTTATTTGAAGAAAATTATTTAGCGCAGCCCCCGAGTGTCGGGTGCGGTGAGAGTAAACAATAATTGATTCCGAATTGAAGAATACTTAGCTTATTTTGTGCGACATAGTCGACGTGGAAGCAGGTCATGCGGCGGACGCAGTCGTCATGGCAAAGTAGATCGATGCGGCGGAGTTGATGAAGTCATCAAATGCGACGAAAAAATGGTATTGAAGTAGAAAACACCGAGTACCAGACGTGGAGGTCGCCAAGCTGCTTGATGAAAAAATAGCCGAGCCCCCGAGCGCTACTAGGGTGATGTCATGATTGTTGCTTAGACGCGTGCCGCAGTTGTGATCCGGGGAGAAGTCGTTGTCGAGCCCCCGAGTGTCAGACTGCACGTGTCGAGGTTGATGGCAATGACAGTTTCTTCAAATTTGGTGGCGACAAAGTTATCCGTAGTTGAAGTTATTGGCGGACATGGCGAAGACGAAATTGACCACAGCGAAGGCGAAGTATTTTTTTTGAGTTGTTTACGTAGTCCGGTGACTCGTCGGTGTAATATACTTTAGACTGACCTCTATTTACTGATTTGCATCACGTGGAATAGTAGCACTTGCTGATTGGTAATCATTCATGCGATTAGGGACCCGGACGCTAAATCCATGCATCATAGGCTCTTTCTTCATTGCACTTGTATTTGATCGTTGGAGCAGTAGTACTCGGCACATGAATTGGTTGATTGGTGATTTGCTGGTTTAGCTTGAAATCAACATGTACGCAGCTCTCTCTTCATGGAACTTGGGTCACGTGAGTAGCAGGTAGAGTTGTTGGAGTTGATGTCAGTCTTGGCTGCTTCATCCTTTTCTTTCCTTGTTGAGGTAATAAACCATGGAGATTGATCTGATCCGATCGAATGTTGGTCGTTTATGATTTTGGCAGTAAACAGTCCTGCAATCCCACGTGATGTGGAACAGATTGAGTCATGGAGACTTGAAGATTTTCACTGATGGAAGGAAACACCGTGTACTGGAACCGGCAGCGTTGGTGTTGTTGAGTGCTGATTCCACTATCTTGTCTCTTGAAGACACCAAAGAGCTCACCGGAAACAATCTCACCATCTCTAAGCTTGCCTCACGGAACCTCTGGAGTCTATGATGTTGTCGGGTGCAGCGAAGAAATCATGTCGAAACAAAAACAGCTAAGTAGCGGGTGTGCGTAGAAGTCACCAAATCGTTGCTGAAGATGTCGTGGAGCCCCCGAGTGCTGCTAGATAATTCCATGAAATTGTCGAACCCATTGAAGCTGAAGCCATTTGAATATGAAGCCATTGAAGATTACGCCATGAGAGATAAAGCATTGAAGATGAATCCAAGATAAAGTATTTGAGATGAATCCACATTGAAGATTAGGCCATTAAATATGAAGCATATATTGAAGATGAATCCGCTGATATCATAGAGGATGAATCCATTGAACCAAAAAAAAAATGGGAAGGTTATTGGACAGTGAAAGAACTTAATAGAGACTTGAAACTAGCCGGTAAGAAAAGGTTGCTTGACTTGAGTTCTTCAGATGAATGGAGGAATGAAGCTTATGAAAATGCTTAACTCTTTAAAGATAAGGTTAAAAAGTGGCATGATAAGAGAATTCTTAAGAGAGAGTTCCATGTAGGCAATAAAGATCTATTGTATACATCTCGTCTCATATTTTTTGCAGGAAAATTACTCTCAAAATGGGAAGGACCCTTCATTATCGAAGAGGTGTAGCGTTCTGGTGCAATAAAAATTGCTTCATTGAAGGATAACACTACACAAGTGGTGAATGGGCAAAGACTCAAGCATTATATTTCTGGAGATTCTTATAATGAAGACATCGATATTATTCAAGTGGTGACTCCAGAGGAATTCAATAAGGAGCAAATCTAGGAATCTGCAGAGTCCTTTTTCGAATAGGTAACAGTTTTAGTAAGAAAAAGTTCGTGTTAAACCTTCCAGGTTATATTTTTTGTTTTTACTAAATATGAAAAATTACGAGACGGAAACGGGTAGGAGAAGGTGCCCAGGGGCACAAGACCACCCCTAGGCGCGGGCCAACTCCAGGGCGCGCCTAGGCATGGTCTGAGTTCCCTGGAGCCCCTTTCCGACCCGGTTTCGCATTGTTCTCTTCCATTTGTTATGAAACTTTTTGCTATATAATCCCCCGGATCCCCCGAGGTCCGTATATCATGTTCTCATCGTGTTTTCATTTCGATCTGTTTCTGTCAGGATTTATTCTAGGTTTTAGAGGCATCATGGTCTCCACCAACAACTAGGGCAAGGGGCTGCCGGAAGATGATCTCCGAAACACCAAGCTAGAGGATGAGGTCAAGAGTGAAGCTGAAAAGGAAGAAGAAGACCGAAGCTCACCTCCTCGCACCATCATTGCAAGCATCGGAGTGGTGGAAGACCCTCTCAAGTTCAAGAGAGGAGCATGGATACGCACTGGAGGAGGAGTTCCACATCACATCCTGGTCGAAAGGATGTCATCTCCAGATCGTTCTAACCATGCGGGGAAAGGAAGCTCCGAGTCCGAGGAAGGATGTGGGAATAATTCCAAAGAGCTGGGATTCACAGTCTGACAAATTCATGAATAGTATTGATCACAACATGGAGTTGATTTGTATTCTCCCCTACAAGATTGATGATTTGAAGGAACTGGTTGATAAGCTTATTAAGGATGCACCACCACCGAAGGAGTAATTCATCATCGGTATTGGCATCCCCTTGGCTTGTTCCAAGCTCGGGGGAGTGCCGCGGTGTCATACTACTATCTTGTACCTATTTACTTTTCAGTAGAGTCATATCATGAGTAGCGAAGTTATCATATAGGATAGTTTGCAGTGTGGAAATATCTCCACTTTAGTTTATTATCTATGTATCCCTTGGTGTGAGTTGCCGTTATGGAATATTAATGAGAAGTTTTTATCATTTACTTTCTGCACATCTTATCTTAGTTTGTAACTTCTATCATATGATTAATCTTGTTGGTTAATATTGGTATCACTTTGGGAGCATTAAGTAATTCTAGTTGGTCTTGGCAAACTTAGCATTGGTCAGTAGCAACATTACTTTGAGGCTTAAGTAGAAAAGAGAGAAGTACATGTAGATACATTATTCCATTATCTTTCTTTCTTGTTGGCTCATAATCTTAATGTTCTTAAGATTTAATCATTTGTACTTCCAAGGAAAATTGCATGATTGTTTTCTATCACATGTATATTTGTTTATTTGCTCAACTCTTATGCTTGCTACCCAACCTTGCTAGCCAAAGACATGTACTGAGAGGGAATGCTTCTCGTGCATTGATACGTCCCAAACGTATCTATAATTCTTATGTTCCATGCTACTTTTATGATGATACTCACATGTTTTATACACATTATATGTCATATTATGCATTTTCCGGCACTAACCTATTGACGAGATGCCGAAGAGTCAGTTGCTGTTTTCTGCTGTTTTTGGTTTCAGAAATCCTAGTAAGGAAATATTCTCGGAATTGTACGAAATCAACGCCCAGGGTCCTATTTTTGCACGAAGCTTCCAGAAGACCGAAGAGGAAACGAAGTGGGGCCACGAGGTGGCCACACACTAGGGCGGCGCGGCCCAAGCCCTGGCCGCGCCGGCCTGTTGTGTGGGCCCCTCGTGATGCCCCTTGACCTGCCCTTCCGCCTACTTAAAGTCTTCGTCGTGAAACCCCCAGTACCGAGAGCCACGATACGGAAAAACTTCCAGAGACGCCGCTGCCGCCAATCCCATCTCGGGGGATTCAGGAGATCGCCTCCGGCACCCTGCCGGAGAGGGGAATCATCACCCGGAGGTCTCTTCATCGCCATGATCGCCTCCGGATCGATGTGTGAGTAGTTCACCCCTGGACTATGGGTCCATAGCAGTAGCTAGATGGTTGTCTTCTCCTCATTGTGCTATCATGTTAGATCTTGTGAGCTGCCTATCATGATCAAGATCATCTATTTGTAATCCTTCATGTTGTGTTTGTTGGGATCCGATGAATATTGAATACTATGTCAAGTTGATTATCAATCTATCATATATGTTATTTATGTTCTTGCATGCTCTCCGTTGCTAGTAGAGGCTCTGGCCAAGTTGATACTTGTGACTCCAAGAGGGGGTATTTATGCTCGATAGTGGGTTCATGCCTCCATTAAATCTGGGACAGTGACATAAAGTTCTAAGGTTGTGGATGTGTTGTTGCCACTAGGGATAAAACATCGATGCTTTGTCTAAGGATATCTGTGTTGATTACATTACGCACCATACTTAATGCAATTGTCTGTTGTTTGCAACTTAATACTGGAAGGGGTTCGGATGATAACCTGAAGGTGGACTTTTTAGGCATAGATGCATGCTGGATAGCGGTCTATGTACTTTGTCGTAATGCCCTGATTGAATCTCATAGTACTCATCATGATATACGTATGTGCATTGTCATGCCTTCTTTATTTGTCAATTTCCCAACTGTAATTTGTTCACCCAACATATGTTTATCTTATGGGAGAGACACCACTAGTGAACTGTGGACCCCGGTCCAATTCTTTACATCTGAAATACAATCTACTGCAATTGTTCTTTACTGTTCTTCGCAAACAATCATCATCTTCCACACAATTCGTTTAATCCTTTGTTTACAGCAAGCCGGTGAGATTGACAACCTCACTGTTACGTTGGGGCAAAGTTCTGTGATTGTGTTGTGCAGGTTCCACGTTGGCGCCGGAATCCCTGGTGTTGCGCTGCACTACACTCCGCCGCCATCAACCTTCAACGTGCTTCTTGGCTCCTACTGGTTCGATAAACCTTGGTTTCTTTCTGAGGGAAAACTTGCTACTGTACGTATCACACCTTCCTCTTGGGGTTCCCAACGGACGTGTCGACTGCACGCATCAAGCTCTTTTTCTGGCGCCGTTGCCGGGGAGATCAAGACACGCTGCAAGGGGAGTCTCCCACATCCGATCTCTTTACTTTGTTTTTGTCTTGCTTTACTTTATTTACTGCTTTGTTTGCTTCTTATATCAAAAACACAAAAAAATTAGTTGCTAGTTTTACTTTATTTACTGTCTTGTTCTCTATATTCAAAACACAAAAAAATTAGTTACTTGCATTTACTTTATTTACCTTTAGTTTATTTCATCATGTTTCCTCCTAAGTTCACCCTAAAAGACATACCGGTAGGACGAGGGTCTATAAATGGAAGAGATAAAATAGAGGATTTTTTCACTCATGTTAGTACCACTGAAGATTTTGAAGATAGACACTTGGTAGAACTTGCTCCTACTTATGAAATTGCTGTTGCTTCTTTAGTACACATGTTGGAAACTAAATTTGTTAATCTCAATCCTATAATCCAACACATGTTTCTCACACTCTGTGATATGGAGGAAGGGGAAAACAAAGATTTTGTTTTAGAAACCCTTCTTAAAGAATTTGGTGGAGTAGCAAGAGAGGCTAGAAAGGTCTTTATTAAATATAAGATGCTTGGCTCCTATACCAACTTTGCTAGTACCCTTAAGAAGATGGACATGGAGAGAATAAGGTACACTAATAATGTTAATGATGGTGGGGATATTAAGACAACAATACCTTGTAAGCTCCTAGGAATGAATGACACTCTAGAAAATAACTATGGTTGGCTTGTTCCTGAAAATTTGTTTGACGAGGATAGCAAACCTAAGAATAATGAAAAGGGAGCCTCTGAAACTCACATAGATAAGATAAAATGCATAGTTGAGAAAACTCCCAACACCGATGTTGATGCTTCATCTCTTGATAATACTTGATACACACTTTCTACGCCTAGCTGAAAGGCGTTAAAGAAAAGCGTTTATGGGACACAACCCATTATTTTACTTCTGCACTTTGTTTTATATTTGAGTCTTGGAAGTTGTTATTACTGTAGCAACCTCTCCTTATCTTTATTTTATTGCATTGTTGTGCCAAGTAAAGTCTTTGATAGTAAAGTCAATACTAGATTTGGATTGCTACGCAGGAACAGATTTCTTGCTGTCACGAATTTGAGCAGTAGTCTCTGTAAAAAATTTAAAAAAATCTGCCAATTTACGTGCGTGATCCTCAGATATGTACGCAACTTTCATTCAATTTGGGCATTTTCATCTGAGCAAGTCTGGTGCCTCTTACAAATTCGTCTTTACGGACTGTTCTGTTTTGACAGATTCTGCCTTTTATTTCGCATTGCCTGTTTTGCTATGTTTGATGGATTTCTTTGTTCCATTAACTTCCAGTAGCTTTGTGCAATGTCCAGAAGTGTTAAGAATGATTATGTCACCTCTGAATATATTAATTATGCACTGACCCTCTAATGAGTTTGTTTTGAGTTTGGTGTGGAGGAAGTTTTCAAGGGTCAAGAGAGGAGGATGATACAATATGATCAAGAAGAGTGAAAAGTCAAAGCTTGGGGATGCCCCCGTGGTTCATCCCTGCATATTTTAAGAAGACTCAAGCGTCTAAGCTTGGGGATGCCCAAGGCATCCCTTCTTCATCGACAACTTATCAGGTTCCTCTAGTGAAACTATATTTTTATTCTGTCACATCTTATGTGCTTTACTTGGAGCGTCTGTTTGTTTTTGTTTTTGTTTTTGTTTGAATAAAATCAGATCCTAACATTCTTTGTTTGGGAGAGAGACACGCTCCGCTGTTTCGTATGAACACATATGTTCTTAGCTTTATCTTTAATGTTCATTGCGAAAATTGGACTATTTCATTCATTGTTATATGGTTGGAAACGGAAAATGCCGCATGTGGTAAATGGTTTAATGTCTTGAATAATGTGATACTTGGCAATTTTTGTGCTCATATAGATCATGTTTAAGCTCTTGCATCATGTACCTTGTACCCATTAATGAAGAACTACATAGAGCTTGTTAAAATTTGGTTTGCATGATTGATCTCTAGAGTCTAGATATTTTCTAGTTAAGGTGTTTGAACAACAAGGAGACAATGTAAAGTCTTATAATAGTTACAATATGTTCATATGTGAGCTTTGCTGCACCTTTTATACTTGAGTTTGCTTCAAACAACCTTGCTAGCCTAGCCTTGTATTGAGAGGAATTCTTCTCATGCATCCAAATCCTTGAGCCAAATACTATGCCATTTGTGTCCACCATACCTACCTACTACATGGTATTTCTCCGCCATTCCAAAGTACATTACTTGAGTGCTACCTTTAAAATTTCTATTCTTTGCCTTTGCAATATATAGCTCATGGGAAAATAGCCTTAAAAACTATTGTGGTGAAGAATATGTACTTATGTGTCTTATTTCTTAATAAGTTGCTTGTTGAGCGGTAACCATGTTTACGGGGACGCCATCAACTCTTTTACCTTTGTTGAATATCATGTGAGTTGCTATGCATGTTCGTCTTGTCTGAAGTAAGGGCGGTTTTCATGATCAAATGGTTTGAGTATGCATACTGTTAGAGAAGAACATTGGGCCGCTAACTAAAGCCATGATTCATGGTGGAAGTTTCAGTTTGGACAATCAATCCTCAATCTCTTATGAGAATATTAACTATTGTTGAATGCTTATGCATTAAAGAGGAGTCCATTATCTGTTGTCTATGTTGTCCCGGTATGGATGTCTAAGTTGAGAATAACCAAAAGCGAGAAATCCAATGCGGGCTTTCTCCTTAGACCTTTGTACAGGCGGCATAGAGATACCCCTTTGTGACACTTGGTTGAAACATATGCTATGCAATGATAATCTGTGTTAATCCAAAATAATTAGGACAAGGTGCGAGCACTATTGGTATACTATGCATGAGGCTTGCAACTTATAGGATATCTTATACATAACACATATGCTTTATTACTACCGTTGACAAAATTGTTTCTTGTTTTCAAAATGAAAAGCTCTAGCACAAAAATAGTAATCCATGCTTCCCTCTGCGAAGGGCCAATCTTCTACTTTATTGTTGAGTCAGTGTGCCTATTCTTTCTATCCCAGAAGCAAACACTTGTACCAACTGTGTGCATTGATTCTTACATGTTTACCTATTGCACTTGTTATATTACTTTGTGTTGACAATTATCCATGAGATAAATATGTTGAAGTTGAAAGCAACCACTGAAACTTAATCTTCCTTTGTGTTGCTTCAATGCCTTTACTTTGAATCTATTGTTCTATGAGTAACTCTTATGCAAGTCTTATTGATGCTTGTCTTGAAAGTATTATTCATGAAAAGTCTTTGCTATATGATTCATTTGTTTACTCATTATCTTCATCATTGCTTCGAATCGCTGCATTCATCTCATATGCTTTACAATAGTATGATCAAGATTATGATAGCATGTCACTTCAGAAATTATCTTTGTTATCGTTTACCTACTCGAGGGCGAGTAGGAACTAAGCTTGGGGATGCTTGATACGTTCCAAACGTATCTATAATTTCTTATGTTCCATGCTACTTTTATGATGATACTCACATGTTTTATACACATTATATGTCATACTATGCATTTTCCGGCACTAACCTATTGACGAGATGCCGAAGAGCCGATTCTTGTTTTCTGCTGTTTTTGGTTTCAGAAATCCTAGTAAGGAAATATTCTCGGAATTGGATGAAATCAACGCCCAGGGTCCTATTTTTGCACGAAGCTTCCAGAAGACCGGAGAGGAAACGAAGTGGGGCCACGAGGTGGCCACACACTAGGGCGGCGCGGCCCAAGCCCTGGCCGCGCCGGCCTGTTGTGTGGGCCCCTCGTGACGCCCCTTGACCTGCCCTTCCGCCTACTTAAAGTCTTCGTCGCGAAACCCCCAGTACCGAGAGCCACGATACGGAAAACCTTCCAGAGACGCCGCCGCCAATCCCATCTGAGGGGATTCAGGAGATCGCCTCCGTCACCCTGCCGAAGAGGGGAATCATCTCCCGGAGGTCTCTTCATCGCCATGATCGCCTCCGGATCGATGTGTGAGTAGTTCACCCCTGGACTATGGGTCCATAGCAGTAGCTAGATGGTTGTCTTCTCCTCATTGTGCTATCATGTTAGATCTTGTGAGCTGCCTATCATGATCAAGATCATCTATTTGTAATCCTTCATGTTGTGTTTGTTGGGATCCGATGAATATTGAATACTATGTCAAGTTGATTATCAATCTATCATATATGTTATTTATGTTCTTGCATGCTCTCCGTTTCTAGTAGAGGCTCGGCCAAGTTGATACTTGTGACTCCAAGAGGGGGTATTTATGCTCGATAGTGGGTTCATGCCTCCATTAAATCCGGGACGATGTGAAGAAAGGTCTAAGGTTGTGGATGTGCTGTTGCCACTAGGGATAAAACATCGATGCTTTGTCTAAGGATGTAGTTATTGATTACATTACGCACCATACTTAATGCAATTGTCTGTTGTTTTGCAACTTAATACTGGAAGGGGTTCGGATGATAACCTGAAGGTGGACTTTTTAGGCATAGATGCATGCTTGGATAGCGGTCTATGTACTTTGTCGTAATGCCCAATTAAATCTCACTATATTTATCATGTCATGTATGTGCATTGTTATGCCCTCTCTATTTGTCAATTGCCCGACTGTAATTTGTTCACCCAACATGCTTTTATCTTATGGGAGAGACACCTCTAGTGAACTGCGGACCCCGGTCCTATTCTTTACATCGTACAATCTACTGCAATACTTGTTTTACTGTTTTCTGCAAACAATCATCTTCCACACAATACGGTTAATCCTTTGTTACAGCAAGCCGGTGAGATTGACAACCTCACTGTTTCGTTGGGGCAAAGTACTTTGGTTGTGTTGTGCAGGTTCCACGTTGGCGCCGGAATCCCTGGTGTTGCACCGCATTACATTCCGTCACCATCAACCTTCAACGTGCTTCTTGGCTCCTCCTGGTTCGATAAACCTTGGTTTCTTTCTGAGGGAAAACTTGCTACTGTCTGCATCACACCTTCCTCTTGGGGTTCCCAACGGACGTGTGTCAACTGCACGCATCAAGACTGTTTTCTGGCGCCGTTGCCGGGGAGATCAAGACACGCTGCAAGGGGAGTCTCCACTTCCCAATCTCTTTACTTTGTTTTTGTATTGCTTTATTTTATTTACTACTTTGTTTGCTGCATTATATCAAAACACAAAAAAAAAATATTTGCTAGCTTTACTTTATTTACTGTCTTGCACTCTATATCAAAAACACAAAAAAAATTAGTTTACTTGCATTTATTTTATCTAGTTTGCTCTATTTACTACTGCTAAAATGGCCACCCCTGAAAATACTAAGTTGTGTGACTTCACAACCACAAATAATAATGATTTCCTATGCACACCTATTGCTCCACCTGCTACTACAGCAGAATTCTTTGAAATTAAACCTGCTTTACTGAATCTTGTTATGCGAGAGCAATTTTCTGGTGTTAGTTCTGATGATGCTGCTGCCCACCTTAATAATTTTGTTGAACTATGTGAAATGCAAAAGTATAAGGATGTAGATGGTGATATTATTAAGTTGAAATTGTTTCCTTTCTCATTAAGAGGAAGAGCTAAAGATTGGTTGCTATCTCTGCCTAAGAATAGTATTGATTCCTGGACTAAATGCAAGGATGCTTTTATTGGTAGATATTATCCCCCTGCTAAAATTATATCTTTGAGAAGTAGCATAATGAATTTTAAACAATCGGATAATGAACATGTTGCTCAAGCTTGGGAAAGAATGAAATCTTTGGTTAAAAATTGCCCAACCCATGGACTGACTACTTGGATGATCATCCAAACCTTCTATGCAGGACTAAATTTTTCTTCGCGGAATTTATTGGATTCAGCTGCTGGAGGTACCTTTATGTCCATCACTCTTGGTGAAGCAACAAAGCTTCTTGATAATATGATGATTAATTACTCTGAATGGCACACGGAAAGAGCTCCACAAGGTAAAAAGGTAAATTCTGTTGAAGAATTCGCTTCCTTGAATGATAAGATTGATGCTATTATGTCTATGCTTGTGAATGGTAGGACTAATGTTGATCCTAATAATGTTCCGTTAGCTTCATTGGTTGCTCAAAATTCTAGGCCATATCCTGCTAATGGTAACTCTTATGGTAGATATGTTTCACCTAATGAGGAAAAGATGTTAGAAATTGAAAGATCCACCAAGAGCTTTATGCAATCACAATATGAGCAAAACAAATTGTTTACTAAAACTATGAATGAACAATCTACCTTGTTGAAGAATATAGGAAATCAACTTGGAAATCTGAATATGGAGATTTCTGGGTTGCAAACTAAACTTGCAAATGCTGGAAACCGAATCTCATACATGTCTGCGTCACAATCTTCTTTAATCAATAAAATGGCTGCTAAACCTGAGGATATTGAAAATAAAATTTTTACTACAGCAAATGCCATCCAAGTTAGAATTAATGAGAATATAAGATTAATGGTTGAACTGCGTGCTAGGTGGGATAGAGAAGAAAATGAAAAACTAGCTAAAGAGAAAAATGTAGCTAAAGTTTGGACTATTACCACCACTAGCAATGCTAATGATTCACATGTTGCTGCACCTCCTACTATTAATGGTAAAATAATTGGTGTTGGCAATGTTTCTACTCCTAGTGCAAAGCGCGCAAAATTACCTGAAACTGCTAAAACTGCTGAAACTGCTCGTGATAAAACTGCTGAAATTTTTTCCAACCTTGGGGACAATGATCCCATTGCTGTAGCTCATAATGATTTAGATTTTGATGATTGCCACATCTCTGAAGTTATAAAGTTCTTACAAAAACTTGCTAAGAGTCCCAATGCTAGCGCTGTAAACTTGGCTTTCACAAAACATATTACAAATGCTCTCATAAAAGCTAGAGAAGAGAAACTAAAACTTGAAACTTCTATTCCTAGAAAGCTCGAAGATGGTTGGGAGCCCATCATTAAAATGAGGGTCAATGATTTTGATTGTAATGCTTTATGTGATCTTGGTGCAAGTATTTCTGTTATGCCTAAGAAAGTCTATGATATGCTTGACTTGCCACCATTGAAAAATTGTTATTTGGATATTAATCTCGCTGATAATGCTAAAAAGAAACCTTTGGGGAGAGTTGATAATGTTCATATTATGGTTAACAATAACCTTGTCCCCGTTGATTTTGTTGTCTTGGATATTGAAAGCAATGCATCTTGCCCCATTATATTGGGAAGACCTTTTCTTCGAACCGTTGGTGCTACTATTGATATGAAGGTAGGTAATATTAAATATCAATTTCCTCTCAAGAAAGGTATGGAACACTTCCCTAGAAAGAGAATGAAGTTACCTTATGATTCTACTATTAGAGCAAATTATGATGTTGATGCTTCGTCTCTTGATGTTACTTGATACACACTTTCTGCGCCTAGCTGAAAGGCGTTAAAGAAAAGCGCTTATGGGAGACAACCCATGTTTTTACTACAGTACTTTGTTTTATATTTGAGTCTTGGAAGTTGTTTACTACTGTAGCAACCTCTCCTTATCTTAGTTTTGTGTTTTGTTGTGCCAAGTAAAGTCTTTGATAGTAAAGTGAATACTAGATTTGGATTACTGCGCAGTTTCAGATTTCTTTGCTGTCACGAATTTTGACCTGCCTCCCTGTAGGTAGCTCAGAAAATTAAGCCAATTTACGTGCGTGATCCTCAGATATGTACGCAACTTTCATTCAATTTGGGCATTTTCATTTGAGCAAGTCTGGTGCCTCAACAAAATCCATCTTTACGGACTGTTCTGTTTTGACAGATTCTGCCTTTTATTTCGCATTGCCTCTTTTATTTGATCCATTAATGTCCAGTAGCTTTATGCAATGTCCAGAAGTGTTAAGAATGATTGTGTCACCTCTGAACATGTTAATTTTTATTGTCCACTAACCCTCTAATGAGTTGTTTCGAGTTTGGTGTGGAGGAAGTTTTTAAGGATCAAGAGAGGAGTATGATGCAATATGATCAAGGAGAGTGAAAGCTCCAAGCTTGGGGATGCCCCGGTGGTTCACCCCTGCATATTCTAAGAAGACTCAAGCGTCTAAGCTTGGGGATGCCCAAGGCATCCCCTTCTTCATCGACAACATTATCAGGTTCCTCCACTGAAACTATATTTTTATTCCGTCACATATTATGTACTTTGCTTGGAGCGTCGGTTTGTTTTTGTTTTTGTTTGAATAAAATGGATCCTAGCATTCATTGTGTGGGAGAGAGACACGCTCCGCTGTTGCATATGGACAAATATGTCCTTAGGCTTTACTCATAGTATTCATGGCGAAGGTTGAATCTTCTTCGTTAAATTGTTATATGGTTGGAATCGGGAAATGCTACATGTGGTAATTGATAAAATGTCTTGGATAATTTGATACTTGGCAATTGTTGTGCTCATGTTTAAGCTCTTGCATCATATACTTTGCACCCATTAATGAAGAAACACCTAGAGCTTGCTAATTTGGTTTGCATATTTGGTCTCTCTAAAGTCTAGATAATTTCTAGTATTGAGTTTTGAACAACAAGGAAGACGGTGTAGAGTCTTATAATGTTTACAATATGTCTTTTATGTGAGTTTTGCTGCACCGTTCATTCTTGTGTTTGTTTCAAATAACCTTGCTAGCCTAAACCTTGTATCGAGAGGGAATACTTCTCATGCATCCAAAATCCTTGAGCCAACCACTATGCCATTTGTGTCCACCATACCTACCTACTACATGGTATTTCTCCGCCATTCCAAAGTAAATTGCTTGAGTGCTACCTTTAAAATTCCATCATTCGCCTTTACAATATATAGCTCATGGGACAAATAGCTTAAAAACTATTGTGGTATTGAATATTTACTTATGCACTTTATCTCTTATTAAGTTGCTTGTTGTGCGATAACCATGTTTACGGGGACGCCATCAACTATTCTTTGTTGAATATCATGTGAGTTGCTACGCATGTCCGTCTTGTCCGAAGTAAGAGAGATCTACCACCTTAATGGTTGGAGCATACATATTGTTAGAGAAGAACATTGGGCCGCTAACTAAAGCCATGAATCATGGTGGAAGTTTCAGTTTTGGACATATATCCTCAATCTCATATGAGAATAATAATTGTTGCCACATGCTTATGCATTAAAGAGGAGTCCATTATCTGTTGTTCATGTTGTCCCGGTATGGATGTCGAAGTTGAGAATAATCAAAAGCGAGAAATCCAAAATGCGAGCTTTCTCCTTAGACCTTTGTACAGGCGGCATGGAGGTACCCCATTGTGACACTTGGTTAAAACATGTGTATTGCGATGATCCGGTAGTCCAAGCTAATTAGGACAAGGTGCGGGCACTATTAGTATACTATGCATGAGGCTTGCAACTTGTAAGATATAATTTACATAACTCATATGCTTTATTACTACCGTTGACAAAATTGTTTCATGTTTTCAAAATAAAAGCTCTAGCACAAATATAGCAATCGATGCTTTCCTCTTTGAAGGACCTTTCTTTTACTTTTAATGTTGAGTCAGTTCACCTATTTCTCTCCACCTCAAGAAGCAAACACTTGTGTGAACTGTGCATTGATTCCTACATACTTGCATATTGCACTTGTTATATTACTCTATATTGACAATTATACATGAGATATACATGTAACAAGTTGAAAGCAACCGCTGAAACTTAATCTTCCTTTGTGTTGCTTCAATACCTTTACTTTGATTTATTGCTTTATGAGTTAACTCTTATGCAAGACTTATTGATGCTTGTCTTGAAGTACTATTCATGAAAAGTCTTTGCTTTATGATTCATTTGTTTACTCATGTCATTACCATTGTTTTGATCGCTGCATTCATTACATATGTTTACAAATAGTATGATCAAGGTTATGATGGCATGTCACTCCGGAAATTATCTTTGTTATCGTTTTACTCGCTCGGGACGAGCAGAACTAAGCTTGGGGATGCTGATACGTCTCCGACGTATCGATAATTTCTTATGTTCCATGCTACATTATTGATGATATCTACATGTTTTATACACATTATATGTCGTATTTATGCATTTTACGGCACTAACCTATTAACAAGATGCCGAAGAGCCGATTCTTTGTTTTCTGCTGTTTTTGGTTTCAGAAATCCTAGTAAAGAAATATTCTCGGAATTGGAGGAAATCAACGCCCAGCGTCCTATTTTGCCACGAAGCTTCCAGAAGACCGAAGGAGAGTCGAAGTGGGGCCACGAGGTGGCCAGACACCAGGGCGGCGCGGCCCAGGCCCTGGCCGCACCGGCCTGTCGTCTGGGCCCCTCGTACCGCCTCTTTACCTGCCCTTCCGCCTACAAATAGCCTTCGTCGCGAAACCCCCAGTACCGAGAGCCACGATACGGAAAACCTTACTGAGACGCCGCCGCCGCCAATCCCATCTCGGGGGATTCTGGAGATCTCCTCCGGCACCCTGCCGGAGAGGGGATTCATCTCCCGGAGGACTCTTCACCGCCATGGTCGCCTCCGGAGTGATGAGTGAGTAGTTCACCCCTGGACTATGGGTCCATAGCAGTAGCTAGATGGTTGTCTTCTCCTCATTGTGCTTCATTGTTGGATCTTGTGAGCTGCCTAACATGATCAAGATCATCTATCTGTAGTTCTATATGTTGTGTTTGTCGGGATCCGATGGATAGAGAATACTATGTTATGTTAATTATAAAGTTATTACCTATGTGTTGTTTATGATCTTGCATGCTCTCCGTTATTAGTAGAGGCTCTGGCCAAGTTTTTGCTCTTAACTCCAAGAGGGAGTATTTATGCTCGATAGTGGGTTCATGCCTCCATTAAATCTGGGACGAGTGACGGAAAGTTCTAAGGTTGTGGATGTGCTTGTTGCCACTAGGGATAAAACATTGATGCTATGTCTAAGGATGTAGTTATTGATTACATTACGCACCATACTTAATGCAATTGTCCGTTGTTTTGCAACTTAATACTGGAAGGGGTTCGGATGATAACCTGAAGGTGGACTTTTTAGGCATAGATGCATGCTGGATAGCGGTCTATGTACTTTGTCGTAATGCCCAATTAAATCTCACTATATTTATCATGTCATGTATGTGCATTGTTATGCCTCTCTATTTGTCAATTGCCCGACTGTAATTTGTTCACCCAACATGCTTTTATCTTATGGGAGAGACACCTCTAGTGAACTGTGGACCCCGGTCCTATTCTTTACATCGCATACAATCTATCGCAATACTTGTTTTACTTGTTTTCTGCAAACAATCATCTTCCACACAATACGGTTAATCCTTTGTTACAGCAAGCCGGTGAGATTGACAACCTCACTGTTTCGTTGGGGCAAAGTACTTTGGTTGTGTTGTGCAGGTTCCACGTTGGCGCCGGAATCCCTGGTGTTGCGCCGCATTACATTCTGTCACCATCAACCTTCAACGTGCTTCTTGGCTCCTCCTGGTTCGATAAATCTTGGTTTCTTTCTGAGGGAAAACTTGCTACTGTCTGCATCACACCTTCCTCTTGGGGTTCCCAACGGACGTGTGTCAACTGCACGCATCACAGCGTTTGACATGGACACTCAAGTGTTTGAGGTTTCTATTGCATCAAGGCTTGGCATTTAGAGGACACGTTGAAAGTGAAGATTCACTAAATTAAGGAAATTTCCTTGAGCTCGTAAATTGGCTTGCAGGAAATTTTGAAGAGGTTAACAAGGTGGTTCTCAACAATGCTCCACAGAATTGCACGATGACTCACCATGACATACAACATGAGCTGATCAAATGTTGTGCGCGGGATACTACTAAACTACTCATTGAAGAACTTGATGGTGGTCAGTTTGCAATACTTGCAGATGAATCTAGTGATGTGTATCAGAATGAGCAGTTGGCTGTTTGCTTGCGCTATGTTGATAAGAAAGGAAGGGCAGTTAAGGATACTACCTCTTTGGCACTTAAAGCTGCAATTCAAGAAATTCTCGTGGAGTACAACTTGACATTTGCCATGGCCTGTGGGCAAGGATATGACGGAGCTAGCAACATGAAAGGTAATGCCAATGGCCTGAAAAAATTAATTATGGATGAGTCTCCTTCAGCCTATTATGTGCACTGCTTTTCTCATCAACTACAGCTAACTCTTGTAGTTGTTGCTAAGGAGAGTGGAGATTGTACTTGGTTCTTTTAGTAGCTTGCACACTTGTTAACTGCTCTTGGTATGTCTTGCAAAAAGATGAGGATGCTTCGGATTGCTCAAGCCGAGGAACTGAGTGATGCATTGGATTTGGAAGAAGTACAAACAGGGACTGGGCAAAATCAGGAAATGGGTTTGGGAAGGCCATGTGATACACGTTGGGGCTCACACTTCAGGATAGTGAACCGTGTCCTCTCTCTGTATGCTGCAATAAAGAGAGTCCTAAATAAGATTGGAAAAGAGTACCATGGTGTAGAGACTCAAGCTGCTCTATCAGTGGAGACATCAATTTTGTCATTTGAGTTTGTTTTCATGGCACACTTGTTGCAAGAAATATTTGGATACACATATGACTTGAGCAGAGCTTAATTTGCAAACAAAAGACCATATTGTTCATGCTATTCAGCTACTTGAGAATATGAAGTATCACTTGGCGGGCTTGAGGTCTGATCCTGGATGGGACGATTTCTTCATTAAGATAACACCTTTCTGTACAAAGCACACATGATCAAAGTGGTTGATATGAAGGCGCGTTACTATCCTGTTGGTCGACCTAGAAGAGGTGATCTCTTTAATGGTGCAGATAATTACCATCGCTTCCATGTTGATATGTTTGTGAGTGTCATTGATAGGCAACTTTCAGAACTAAATGGCAGATTTGATGAGGTAAACACAGAACTACTTACTTGCATGGTAGCATTCTCTCCTGATACGTCTCCAACGTATCGATAATTTCTTGTGTTCCATGCCACATTATTGATGTTATCTACATGTTTTATGCACACTTTATATCATATTCGTGCATTTTCTGGAACTAACCTATTAACAAGATGCCGAAGTGCCGATTCTTTGTTTTCTGCTGTTTTTGGTTTCGAAATCCTAGTAAAGAAATATTCTCGGAATTGGACGAAATAAAAGCCCGGAGGCCTATTTTCTCACGAAGCTTCCGGAAGTCCGAAGGAGAGACGAAGAGGGGCCACGGGGTGGCCAAACCCTAGGGCGGCGCGGCCCCCCTTGGCCGCGCGGCCCCGTGGTGTGGGCCCCCGTGCCGCCTCTTGACTTGCCCTTCCGCCTACAAATAGCCTCCGTGACGAAACCCCCGGTACCAAAAGCCACGATACGGAAAACATTGCCGAGACGCCGTCGCCGCCGATCCCATCTCGGGGGATCCCGGAGATCGCCTCCGGCACCCTGCCGGAGAGGGGAATCATCTCCCGGAGGACTCTACACCGCCATGGTCGCCTCCGGAGTGATGAGTGAGTAGTCTACCCCTGGACTATGGGTCCATAGCAGTAGCTAGATGGTTGTCTTCTCCCCATTGTGCTATCATTGTCGGATCTTGTGAGCTGCCTATCATGATCAAGATCATCTATATGTAATTCTATATGTTGCGTTTGTTGGGATCCGATGAATAGAGAATACTTGTTATGTTGATTATCAAAGTTATGCTTATGTGTTGTTTATGATCTTGCATGCTCTCCGTTATTAGTAGATGCTCGGCCAAGTAGATGCTTTTAACTCCAAGAGGGAGTACTTATGCTCGATAGTGGGTTCATGCTCGCATTGACACCGGGACAGAGTGACGAAAGTTCTAAGGTTGTGTTGTGCTTGTTGCCACTAGGGATAAAACATTGATGCTATGTCTAAGGATGTAGTTGTTGATTACATTACGCACCATACTTAATGCAATTGTCCGTTGCTTGCAACTTAATACTCGGAGGGGTTCGGATGATAACCTCGAAGGTGGACTTTTTAGGCATAGATGCGGTTGGATGGCGGTCTATGTACTTTGTCGTAATGCCCAATTAAATCTCACTATACTCATCATGATATGTATGTGCATGGTCATGCTCTCTTTATTTGTCAATTGCCCAACTGTAATTTGTTCACCCAACATGCTTGTTCGTCTTATGGGAGAGACACCTCTAGTGAGCTGTGGACCCCGGTCCAATTCTCTTTACTGAAATACAATCTACTGCAATACTTGTTTCTACTTGTTTTCTCTGCAAACAATCATCTTCCACACAATACGGTTAATCCTTTGTTACAGCAAGCCGGTGAGATTGACAACCTCACTTGTTTCGTTGGGGCAAAGTAGCTTGGTTGTGTTGTGCAGGTTCCACGTTGGCGCCGGAATCTCCGGTGTTGCGCCGCACTACATCCCGCCGCCATCAACCTTCAACGTGCTTCTTGGCTCCTCCTGGTTCGATAAACCTTGGTTTCTTTCCGAGGGAAAACTTGCTGCTGTGCTCATCATACCTTCCTCTTGGGGTTGCCCAACGAACGTGTGAAATACACGCCATCAAGCATATTTTCACGGCGCCGTTGCCGGGGAGATCAAGACACGCTGCAAGGGGAGTCTCCACTTCTCAATCTCTTTACTTTGTTTTTGTCTTGCTTTATTTTATTTACTACTTTGTTTGCTGCACTATATCAAAATACAAAAAAATTAGTTGCTAGTTTTACTTTATTTGCTATCTTGTTTGCTATATCAAAAACACAAAAAAATTAGTTTACTTGCATTCACTTTACTTATTTCATCATGTTTCCTTTTAATTTTACCACAAAGAACATACCGGTAGGACGTGGGTCTATAGTTGGGAGAAATAATATAGAAGAATTCTTCAACCATGTTAGTACCATTGAAAATTTTGAAGATAGACACTTGATAGATCTTGCGCCTACTTATGAAATTGCTGCTGCGCATTTAGTTCGCTTGTTGGAAACTAAATTTGTTAATCTTAATCCTATAATCCAACACATGTTTTTCACGCTTGGTGATATGGAAGAAGGGGAAAAGAAAGATTTTGTTTTAGAAACCCTTCTTAGAGAATTTGGTGGTCTAGCAAGAGAAGCTAGAAAGGTGTTTGCTAAATTCAATATGCTTGGTTCTCCTACTAATTTTGCTAGTCTCCTTGAAAAGATGGATATGGATAGAATAAGATACACTAATAATATTGATGATGGTGAGGAGATCAAAGCACCAATACCATGCAAGCTCCTAGCTATGAATGATGCACTAGAAAATAATTATGCTTGGCTTGTTCCTGAAAATTTGTTTGATGAGAGTAGCACACCTAAGACTAATGAAAAGGGAGATGTTAAAACTTATGTATCTAATATAATATGCCTAGTTGAGAAAACTCCACACCTCGCTGAGAATGCACCACCCTTCGATAATACTTGATACACACTTTATGCGCCTAGCTGAAAGGCGTTAAAGAAAAGCGCTTATGGGAGACAACCCATGTTTTTACCTACAGTACTTTGTTTTTATTTTGTGTCTTGGAAGTTGTTTACTACTGTAGCAACCGCTCCTTATCTTAGTTTTGAGTTTTGTTGTGCCAAGTTAAGCCGTTGATAGAAAAGTAAGTACTAGATTTGGATTACTGCGCAGTTCCAGATTCCTTTGCTGTCACGAATCTGAGTCCACTGCCCTGCAGGAAGCTCAGAAAATTATGCCAATTTACGTGCATGATCCTCAGATATGTACGCAACTTTCATTCAATTTGAGCATTTTCATTTGAGCAAGTCTGGTGCCATTTTAAAATTCGTCAATACGAACTGTTCTGTTTTGACAGATTCTGCCTTTTATTTCGCATTGCCTCTTTCGCTATGTTGGATGAATTTCTTTGATCCACTAATGTCCAGTAGCATTATGCAATGTCCAGAAGTGTTAAGAATGAGTGTGTCACCTCTGAATATGTCAATTTATATTGTGCACTAACCCTCTAATGAGTTGTTTCGAGTTTGGTGTGGAGGAAGTTTTCAAGGATCAAGAGAGGAGTATGATGCAACATGATCAAGGAGAGTGAAAGCTCTAAGCTTGGGGATGCACCCGGTGGTTCACCCCTGCATATATCAAGAAGACTCAAGCGTCTAAGCTTGGGGATGCCCAAGGCATCCCCTTCTTCATCAACAAATTATCAGGTTCCTCCCCTGAAACTACATTTTTATTCGGCCACATCTTATGTGCTTTTTCTTGGAGCGTCGGTTTATTGTTGTTTTTGTTTTGTTTGAATAAAATGGATCCTAGCATTCACTTTATGGGAGAGATACACACTCCGCTGTAGCATATGGACAAATATGTCCTTGGTTTCTACTCATAGTATTCATGGCGAAGTTTCTCCTTCGTTAAATTGTTATATGGTTGGAATTGGAAAATGATACATGTAGTAATTGCTATAAATGTTTTGGGTAATGTGATACTTGGCAATTGTTGTGTTCATGTTTAAGCTCTTGCATCATATGCTTTGCACCCATTAATGAAGAAATACATAGAGCATGCTAAAATTTGGTTTGCATATTTGGTTTCTCTAAGGTCTAGATAATTTCTAGTTTTGAGTTTGAACAACAAGGAAGACGGTATAGAGTATTATAATGCTTTCAATATGTCTTTTATGTGAGTTTTGCTGTACTAGTTCATCCTTGTGTTTGCCTCAAACAACCTTGCTAGCCTAAACCTTGTATCGAGAGGGAATACTTCTCATGCATCCAAAATACTTGAGCCAACCACTATGCCATTTGTGTCCACCATACCTACCTACTACATGGTATTTTCCGCCATTCCAAAGTAAATTGCTTGAGTGCTACCTTTAAAATTCCATCATTCACCTTTGCAATATATAGCTCATGGGACAAATAGCTTAAAAACTATTGTGGTATTGAATATGTAATTATGCACTTTATCTCTTATTAAGTTGCTTGTTGTGCGATAACCATGTTTACTGGGGAACGCCATCAACTCATTGTTGAATTTCATGTGAGTTGCTATGCATGTTCGTCTTGTCCGAAGTAAGGGCGATCTACACCGAGTTGAATGGTTTGAGCATGCATATTGTGAGAGAAGAACATTGGGCCGCTAACTAAAGCCATGTTCCATGGTGGAAGTTTCAGTTTTGGACAAACATCCTCAAATCTCTAATGAGAAAAGAATTAATTGTTGTTGAATGCTTAAAGCATTAAAAGAGGAGTCCATTATCTGTTGTCTATGTTGTCCCGGTATGGATGTCTAAGTTGAGAATAATCAAAAGCGAGAAATCCAAATGCGAGCTTTCTCCTTAGACCTTTGTACAGGCGGCATAGAGGTACCCCTTTGTGAAACTTGGTTAAAGCATATGTATTGCGGTGATAATCCAGGTAGTCCAAGCTAATTAGGACAAGGTGCGAGCACTATTAGTACACTATGCATGAGGCTTGCAACTTATAAGATATAATTTACATGATGCATATGCTTTATTACTACCGTTGACAAAATTGTTTCATGTTTTCAAAATTAAAGCTCTAGCACAAATATAGCAATCGATGCTTTTCCTCTATGAGGACCATTCTTTTACTTTCAATGTTGAGTCAGTTCACCTATTTCTCTCCACCTCAAGAAGCAAACACTTGTGTGAACTGTGCATTGATTCTTGCATACTTGCTTATTGCACTTATTATATTACTCTATGTTGACAATATCCATGAGATATACATGTTACAAGTTGAAAGCAACCGCTGAAACTTAATCTTCTTTTGTGTTGCTTCAATACCTTTACTTTGAATTATTGCTTTATGAGTTAACTCTTATGCAAGACTTATTGATGCTTGTCTTGAAGTACTATTCATGAAAAGTCTTTGCTTTATGATTCACTTGTTTACTCATGTCATACACATTGTTTTGATCGCTGCATTCTCTACATATGCTTTACAAATAGTATGATCAAGTTTATGATGGCATGTCACTCCAGAAATTATCTTTGTTATCGTTTTACCTGCTCGGGACGAGCAGAACTAAGCTTAGGGATGCTGATACGTCTCCAACGTATCGATAATTTCTTGTGTTCCATGCCACATTATTGATGTTATCTACATGTTTTATGCACACTTTATATCATATTCGTGCATTTTCCGGAACTAACCTATTAACAAGATGCCGAAGTGCCGATTCTTTGTTTTCTGCTGTTTTTGGTTTCAGAAATCCTAGTAAAGAAATATTCTCGGAATTGGACGAAATAAAAGCCCGGAGGCCTATTTTCTCACGAAGCTTCCGGAAGTCCGAAGGAGAGACGAAGAGGGGCCACGGGGTGGCCAAACCCTAGGGCGGCGCGGCCCCCCTTGGCCGCGCGGCCCGTGGTGTGGGCCCCCGTGCCGCCTCTTGACTTGCCCTTCCGCCTACAAATAGCCTCCGTGACGAAACCCCCGGTACCAAAAGCCACGATACGGAAAACATTGCGAGACGCCGTCGCCGCCGATCCCATCTCGGGGGATCCCGGAGATCGCCTCCGGCACCCTGCCGGAGAGGGGAATCATCTCCCGGAGGACTCTACACCGCCATGGTCGCCTCCGGAGTGATGAGTGAGTAGTCTACCCCTGGACTATGGGTCCATAGCAGTAGCTAGATGGTTGTCTTCTCCCCATTGTGCTATCATTGTCGGATCTTGTGAGCTGCCTATCATGATCAAGATCATCTATATGTAATTCTATATGTTGCGTTTGTTGGGATCCGATGAATAGAGAATACTTGTTATGTTGATTATCAAAGTTATGCTTATGTGTTGTTTATGATCTTGCATGCTCTCCGTTATTAGTAGATGCTCTGGCCAAGTAGATGCTTTTAACTCCAAGAGGGAGTACTTATGCTCGATAGTGGGTTCATGCCTGCATTGACACCGGGACGAGTGACGAGAAAGTTCTAAGGTTGTGTTGTCTTGTTCCCACTAGGGATAAAACATTGATGCTATGTCTAAGGATGTAGTTGTTGATTACATTACGCACCATACTTAATGCAATTGTCACGTTGCTTGCAACTTAATACTGGAGGGGTTCGGATGATAACCCGAAGGTGGACTTTTTAGGCATAGATGCGAGTTGGATGGCGGTCTATGTACTTTGTCGTAATGCCCAATTAAATCTCACTATACTCATCATGATATGTATGTGCATGGTCATGCTCTCTTTATTTGTCAATTGCCCAACTGTAATTTGTTCACCCAACATTCTGTTCGTCTTATGGGAGAGACACCTCTAGTGAACTGTGGACCCCGGTCCAATTCTCTTTACTGAAATACAATCTACTGCAATACTTGTTTCTACTGTTTTCTCTGCAAACAATCATCTTCCACACAATACGGTTAATCCTTTGTTACGGCAAGCCGGTGAGATTGACAACCTCACTGTTTCGTTGGGGCAAAGTAGCTTGGTTGTGTTGTGCAGGTTCCACGTTGGCGCCGGAATCTCTGGTGTTGCGCCGCACTACATCCCGCCGCCATCAACCTTCAACGTGCTTCTTGGCTCCTCCTGGTTCGATAAACCTTGGTTTCTTTCTGAGGGAAAACTTGCTGCTGTGCTCATCATACCTTCCTCTTGGGGTTGCCCAACGAACGTGTGAAATACACGCCATCATCTCCCGTTCGCTCATTTGCTGCTTGCTTCACAATTTTATGCTACTGATTTTGCAATTGATGAATTGGTAAGACTTCCATGGCAACTAGACATGTATATTACTCATGTGCGCAGAGATGAAAGGTTCAAAAACTTGAAGAATATAGTTGAGCTTTCAGTTATTCTTGTGGAGACAAATATGCATGCACATTATTTTATTGTTTACAAGCTTCTCAAGTTGGAACTGATTTTGCCAGTAGCTACTGCCAGTGTTGAAAGGGTATTCTCCTCCATGAATTATGTGAAGAATAAGCTAAGAAACAAGATGACTGATGATTACTTGAACAATTGCATGGTTACATTTGTTGAGAGAGAATTATTCAATCAAGTGAAGGATGAGGACGTCATCAATCTCTTCCAAAAGGGTGCCCGCAAAGTTATATTGTAAGAGGTACTGCCTCTTTCCATTGAAATTTGTTGTTGTACTTCGATTTGTATGGATTTATGCACTTTTGTATTATGTATTGTACTGGAATAATTGTTATAGTCCTACTGAAATTATTGTCCTACTCAAAATATAGCCTATATAGGCTTTTGTTTGTGTTTTTCTAAGTTTGTGAAAATTATAGGCGTTTGCTAGTGTTTTTCTTTGCTTTGAGAACATTTTTTGGCTGGTGGGAATACCCACCAGCATTTTCCTGGCGCCACCACTGCCGGAGGCACGACAAAAGGGGTGAGACAATAGGTGGCTTGTGAGGAGATGTCAGAGTTCACAAGGGTCGTGCGGCCGGCCGTGGTCACATGCTTGCCATTCCAAGATGGAAGCTTGCTAGCACATTTGGCTCCAAGGTGTTGAAAATCAATCGCCTTTAGTAGTTGCCACACCGAAAGAGGAAGCCTGGGTTATTTGAAAGGGAAGGTATACTTCTTAGCTGGGATGCCATGGAGGATGTCATCGAGGTTCATTCCACCACACCGAATGGGGACCACTGTGGTGACCCTGCATACCACTGCATGTTGTAGTATGCCAGTCGTTGATATAACATTCACGAAGTACCATTCCGCAAATATTACATCCCTCAGAGTAGTACAACAGAACATAGCAGGTCCATAACTCATTCATTTATTATTACAAGCATAATACACATATCGTCTCGGAGCTCCTCTTGGGTCCTAAGAGGGATGCTCCTGGGTTCGAGACGAACCCGACTTAGCTTACAATAAAGAAGTCTCATTAAGTTATACATTTATTCTCTCGAGCAGCTAAGTATTAAGAGTTCGTGCTGCTCGGCTACTACTACTACTACTCGATACTTCTAAGCTTGATTTCCTCCTGAAGCCTCCCCGGTTCCGTAGACTATGAGGTAGTCTACGCCTTCAATACCTCCAGAGAGGTCTGGTTCTTCATAGCCGATGATCTCGGCTCCTTCAGGGCTGTCGTAGTCCTCCTCCAGACGATTCAGACAATCTAAGCAAGGGATTTAAGAGTGGGATGAGTACGAGCGTACTCAACAAGTTCATTATAGATAAGAGGTGTTTAATGCACTAACTACGATATTAGACCAGAAAGTCTAATACCAATGCGATAAACATTTCTTCAAGAGATTGCTTTTATTTCAAAGAGCTATGTCCGTCAGCCTTCACCGGTTTACTAGAACTTCATGGAGCTCCTTTCCGGCCGCGTTCGCACTTCCATATCCCGGAACAGGGAGTGACAGGTCACGGTTCTTTACACTCTGCAGAGGTGTGTTGCTTTACCCATAAGAGATCTTAACCTTGGTGCCAACCGGGCAGCTTTTCCGTCCACACTTCCTTCGGTGTGAGGCCCGGTATAAGGTCATAGTCAATCATATTCCTCCGCTACCTTGTACACCCACCCTTTTGTAAGATTGTCTTCCCCTATATCTATGGTGAGACCGACCCAGGCATTTGTTCTCCCCTATACCAATTAAGGTAGACCGTTCCGAACAATTTTTATATGCCCTGCCCTATCAACCATAGATAGACCGTTCCGGACACCTTACAATCCATCATAGACCGCATTACCGTGGGGACTTTAGGCTTCCCCAGCCTACCGCTTTTCCCTCAGGATACAAGTGTCTACGGCAAGCGCATCCGTTGATGTACAAGAGGTGGAAATACGATTGATTATTCCGTCCCACTCCAGATCTTATGGTTAACACGGGTATTACGGCACAAGAATCACTGGACGACATTTGTTGTTTAATCCTAGATGGATATAAACCCTTGCAATGGAACCTCCACCATATCAACACAATCCATGGTTTCATTGCCAACCACATAGTCATATTCATAGTTATGAAAGTAGTGGTTTTGGTTTTTATGCAATAGTGGTAATCATAGTACTTTGCAAGTAATTTGATAAAGATACTCAAATGACATGAGCAAGCGATGAACTTGCCTGAACACTGCAAAGTTTTGCAGTTGGATGGTGTGGACTGACCCTTGTCCTCTGGTTCTGAAAAATAGCATCATTGTCCGATAAGGGCAATGGTTAAAGAAGCAATTATGCATGATTCAGTTTTAGGGTTTGTTCCCCCCTTCCGATGACATTATTATTTCATGTAAGAGGTTAATACTAAGATTGATTTGGAGATACCCTATTTAGGTAATATACAACCTTGAAATATTGTCAAGGTGTTTTTAAAATCCAAAGACATTTATGGACTTATTTTCATTATTGAAAATAATATGTGTGATTTAAATGATTATTTAAATCATCAAATTAAGACTTATTCTTATTTGTCTTCAAAAATTCTATTTCATATTTTATTATGATAGAGTTTTTTATACTGAGTGGTTTTCATATTTTTAATTATTTTTTAGAGGTATTATACATTTATTATGTATTTTCAAAGATTCAGCATTTTAAGGAATTATGAAATGGCACATTTGCCCCTGGGCCCACATGTCAGTGCGGCCCAGCGGGTTGGGTTAGACCAGCTCGGGTCCAACCGACCCGAGCGGTCGCTCACTCACTCCCCACCCCGCGCCGACTCGACGAAACCCTAATCCCCTTTCTCTCTGGCGACCTGCGTCGCCCTCGCCGGTCGATTCCGGCGGTCTCCGGCCGCCATGGCCCTCGCCATGGGGCACAATCGAACCGCCATGTGACGGCGATCCTTTCCATCCGCGTCGATCTGGAGCAGACGCTGCTCCCGCTCGTCCTCGACCCCCTTCGCCATGGCTAGGGTTACGGGATCCGCGTGATCCCGCTGCTCCCAGAGCTCCTGGCGTGATGGCGCCGCCGTGGCTGCGCTACCGTGGTGTGGGTGGTGATGTGGCGCCGCCATGGCTTGGCTTGGCCTGGCGCCGCCACGCCCTGGCGTGTGCTGCCGTGGCCGCCATGGTTGTGTCTGCCTGCTCGACCCCGGGTACGTTCGCCACCTTTCCCTCTCTCTCTTGTGCCTGTTCTTCTTCCTCCTCCCTTAGCTCTGGTCACGGCTTCTCCTCCTTGTGGAGAGGCCTGCCGTGCTCATGCTCTGCTGCTGTGCCTTGCTTGCCTGTTCATGAGCTGCTGCTGTATCTGATGATCTTGGCCATTGCTGCCAGGACCATGCCAAGCTTATGTTACTGCTGTGTGCAGCCCTGCCATGCCTCTGTGCAAGAATTTCTAGTTTTAGTGCTGGCTATGATTGCATTCCTTGTCTAGCTCTATCTCTGTGCCTCTGTTCTTGTTAATAAGCTTGCCAGATATCAAGTGTATTCATGTATGTTGCTCTGGCTTGAGTTCTGTGTGTATTACTTGCAAATTTGCAAGTGCCAGAGCAATGGTGTGCTGTTCCTTGTGCTCAAATTCATGAGCATGCTCAATTGAGCATTGCTGTTGGCTTAACTGTATGATTCAGTGAATAGTGATATGTGCTTTATTTGTTTAGCAAGATCCAGTGGTTCATCAAGCCTTTGATGTGCTCTGGATACAATCATGAGTTATTATGTGATTATCTGTGAAGCATCTATTGTTTAATTGGGCTATTTCATTTTTGTAATTCATGAATTGATGCCAGGCTTGTCTCTGACAAGCACTTGCATAATTTGTCAAGCACTGATGATCCAGTGATCATCAGTTGTATGTTGTTTGCTCACTATCTAGTGCCTGTGCCTATCTGGGGCTCATCCTGGTGTCTGTGTGACACACATACCTGTGCTGGTGTGTGTTGATGCTTGCTCAGGCATCATCTGATGCTTGCAGTGAGCTATTGAGTCACTGACAAGATGTTAGTGCTTTGGGTTACTTATCTGTTTCATTTATCTGTAATTCCTTGCTTGGCTAAGTGGATAAATGATGTGAACTGGCTGGCAGTTGTGATCATCTTACAGTTAAATTGATTGAGCTAGAGGGATGCCAACATCTGTTGGGAACCCTAGCTCCATTTGAACCCATCTGGGTAATGATATCTGTGCATGGCTTCTCTGTTGGGTTTGGTAAAGTGGTTGAGGTGGCCCTGACAGCAATTCCTTGCTGTTAGGGTAGCTCCCACCTTTGTTGGCTTGCTGTGATTTGGTGAATATCTCACTGGAAGAAACCTTGTTGCTTTTCCAGTTACCTTTGCTGTTGACAACAAGAATAGACATAGTCTGTCTATCTGTCTGATGGCTTGCTTGGCTTTAGGTGCTAGATGTTTTTGAATGGCTAGTTAGGGATTTATCCAGGTTAGATTTCTCTGGTATGTCACCATGTTGACATACCACTGTTCCCTTGGTAATTTCCTTCTGACTGTCCTTTAGTTTGCTTGCACCAAAAGGCTTAGTAGCCAGATGATGATACAAACTGGGTACTCACACCCTTTTGCTTGTGTGTGATTGATGCTCATACTTATTTATGAGCAAGACAGATGCTTGCTCATGATTCTTTGTGTATACCTCACTCCAGCTCCTAGAAATGGGTGTTGGTGTAGAGGTTCAGCTGCTGATTGAGTTCTTGGCTTGCCCTGCTCCTCCTTGCAAGCTTGATATCTTGGTTTACTTTCTGGTGATTGGGGAATAGGTGGAACAGCTCTAGCTGTTCACCTGTTCTTGGTGTTCTTGAGCTGTTCTTGCTAGTTCTTGGTTTCTGGTGGACTTACCCAGTGAATTCTGCCGATGATCTGTGGGTTCTGGCGGTGGAAAATGTTTTATACCATCTTTGCTTTGCTCACATGGTCGACAGCTGAGCCTGGCATACTTGGGTGACTCACTAGCTGTGTGTGTGTGTGTTGTGCTCCATGCACACAGCCTTGTGAGCAGGTTGTGTGTGTGTGTGTAACCTGATACTATGCACTTGGCTTGGAACTTGGTGGTGAGATGGATCAGCTCGGCAGCCTTGTTCATATCCTCTCCTGATTCATTATTTTTGCTAACCTGCCAAGTGGCATTGCCACTTGGCATAATGTTGTGTTGGTTTTGTTTGTGTGCAGGGATCAAGCAATTGATCAAGATGGACCTGAAGATTACCAAGTCCAAGATCAAATGTCGACTACTTTGTAGTAATTAGGATAGAATCTTACCTTGTAATTTTCCTTTATTTTCTTTCTTCTATTCTGCCCATTTATGTAATGAGTTGTAACATTTCATATTATTATTCTGGATATTGTAATTGACAATGTATTATGTGTGATTATCAATAAAGCTCAAGTTTTCCTTAATGAGCTTTACATAATTGTTGTATTATTTATAATCTTGATTAATGATAATTGTTTATTAAATTATCTCAAGTTTGAATTATGTGATATCCATTTGATGTTTGAATTTGAAATTCAAATTCAAATTTGGTTTGAATTCAATCATACAACTTAATTTAGAATTCAATCATGCAACTTAAGATTGTGATGTAATATCTCATCTCTCTTCTCAAAAACCCTAATGTAGTTGAGTAGGAACAAGTTTGTCGCACTCTCGAAACCCTAACCCTGTAAGGTGTCGAGAGAGAAACCTGTCCCCCTTCGATGCAGTTTTGTTATAAAAGCCCAAAATTTCCCCGTAATTTTCAATGCAATGCACATCCCTTTCTAAAATCTACCCCTCGATCGTCTCTAAACCTGGGACATTACAACCACTGTGCTCTTTTGGAAATTTGTACACAACTCGGTGGCCTCCCCAAAGCTCTGAAGAATGTTTGCCAAGTTGTGGATATCCTCTTTGATCGGGGCGACAATGATCGCCGAATCATCCGCATTGAGTGAGGTTCTAAGGATGTTTCCGTGGCCACTTAGCTTGTGAAGAAGGCCGTGGGAGGTAGCCCCATCAAGGACTTGGGTGAGCGGGTCGATGGCGAGGACGAAGAGTAGCAGGGACAACGGATCTCCTTGGCAAAGGCCACATCCATGCACAATGCGCTTACCGGCGATGCCATCGAGGAGCACACGGGATGAAGAGGTGGTAAGCAATGAGGCGATCCAATTATGGTTTGGACATGGAATCATGTACTGATTAAACGAATAGTTAAGTCTCCTGAGTTTTTTGGACACGCTAACTAGCGTTAGCTCATTGACAGAATACATTAACAGACATCATCAACGAAAGGAAAGAAACGGACACATGCAGCAGTGTCATGTGCCAATACAATACAAGAAAAGAGTCCTAGAAAATATACGTACACATGCAATTAGATCACCTCTATCAGATTTTTAAATGTTTATCCTGTTATGTCCATTAAAAAGGACAGTTAAAAAAACCCTACCCTATAGGGAACGAGCTATGTTTATAAAAAAAAATACATGAGCTATGTCCGTCAAAAAAGGTTAGTTCAAAGGAAATAATAACTAGACACTAGCTAAGTATAGGAAGCGAGTTACCAATAGGGTCTAAAAATAAAATTAATATATATAGGCCCATACAGATTAGTATCACTACGGGAGAGTTCGCGTGTGCCGACGGCCAGCCGATGTGCCGACGGCCAAATGTCGGGGCCGTCGGCACAGAGGCCCTCGTCGACCGGCGACGGAGCTGACCGTCGGCACAGGCCGGTCGTCACACCGCATGGTACACTGACAGCCACCCTCGGCGCAACTTCGGCCATCGGCACAACAAGGTGGTGAACGAAGGCCACCGTCAGCACAACGGCAGCCGTCGGCACACCGATTGACAGGCGGGCCCAGCCGTTACTCCGTCACGGCGCCGTTCAGGCTGTGCCGATGGTGGCCCACGACACATACACGGCCGTCGGCACAACAACTGATTGCTGGGCCCCCTCTTGTTGTGCCGACGGCTACCCACGGCATAGAACCTGGCCGTCGGCACAACTTATGTACCTTTTTTACTTTTACACTTTGTTTAAATATAAAGATAATTTTTACCCATATAATTTGTTAATCCCAATCATTTTTATTTGTTTATTTCTTCCTCAGTACTATTTTGGCGAACCCATTTGCGGAAACCTATGTATAAGGGCGGTATAGATCCCCGGGACCCCGGTCTAGGGTTTCCCTAGAAATCGAGCCTCAGAGGGTGTGAATGGCCCCAAAACTTATGTGTCTCCACAGGGCATGCACAAAATTGATTTGAGATGGTTTTATATCCAAGGCTACCCTCCAGGTGTGTCTGCCTTCTCGGACATGGGGTTCCTACACTTAGGCAGATTCTGGATGTATAGGGGGAACACCCTGGGCGGTGAACCGGAGGGGGCCTTGAGATCATATGTGATGATCGTTCTTACCACATGTACCTATGACCAAACCAAGCTCAAATGGAAGCATATGCCCACCGGGGGACCCCCGCTGGGATGTAGTCAAAGGGGTAGACCGCACGGTCAACAGAAGTAGGGTTTTCCCAGAAATCGAGCCTCGGAGGGTGTGAGTGGCCCCAAAACTTGTGTGTGTCCACATGGCATGCACAAAACTGATTTGAGATGGTTTTATATCCAAGGCAACCCCCCAGGTGTGTCTGGCTTCTCGGACATGGGGTTCCAACACTTAGGCAGATTCTAGACGTGTAGGGGGGAACTCCCTGGGCGGTGAACCGGAGGGGACCTTGAGATCATATGGGATGATCCTTGTTACCACATGTACCTATGACCTAACCAAGCTCAAATGGAGGCATATTCCCACCGGGGGACCCCCGCTGGGATGTAGTCAAAGGGTAGACCGCGCGGTCAACAGAACTAGGGTTTCATCAGAAATCGAGCCTCGGAGGGTGTGAATGGCCCCAAAACTTGTGTGTTTCCACATGGCATGCACAAAAGTGATTTGAGATGGTTTTATATCCAAGGCTACCCCCCAGGTGTGTCTACCTTCTCGGACATGGGGTTCCGACACTTAGGCAGATTCTGGATGTATAGGGGGAACACCCTGGGCGGTGAACCGGGGAGAACCTTGAGATCATATGGGATGATCCTTGTTACCACATGTACATATGACCTAACCAAGCTCAAATGGAGGCATATTCCCACCGGGGGGCCCTGCTGGGATGTACTCAAAGAGGTAGACCGCGCGGTCAACATAAGTAGGGTTTCCCCAAAAATCGAGCCTCAGAAGGTGTGAATGGCCCCAAAACTTGTGTGTGTCCACATGGCATGCACAAAATTTATTTGAGATGGTTTTATATCAAAGGCTACCACCAGGTGTGTCTGGCTTGTCGGACATGGGGTTCCTAGAATTTGGTAGATTCTGGATGTATAGGGGGAACACCCTGGGCGGTGAACCGGAGGGGACCTTGAGATCATATGGGATGATGCTTGTTACCACATGTACCTATGACCTAACCAAGCTCAAATGGAGGAATATGTCCACCGGGGGACCCTCGCTGGGATGTAATCAAAGGGGTAGACCGCGTGGTCAACTAATGTAGGGTTTCCTAGAAATCGAGCCTCGGAGGGTGTGAATGGACCCAAAAACTTGTGTGTGTCCACATGGCATGCAAAAAAAATTATTTGAGATGGCTTTATATCCAAGCTTACCCTTAGTTGTGTCTGGCTTGTCGGACATGGGGTTCCGACAATTAGGCAGATTCTAGACGTGTAGGGGTTAACTCCCTGGGCGGTGAACTGGAGGGGACCTTGAGATCATATGGGATGATATTTGTTACCACATGTACCTATAACCTAACCAATATCAAATGGAGTCATATTCCCACCGGCGGTCCCCCGCTGGGATGTAGTCAAAGGGGTAGACCGCGCGGTCAACATAAGTAGGGTTTCGTCAGAAATCGAGCCTCGGAGGGTGTGAATGGCCCCAAAACTTATGTGTGTCCACATGGCATGCCCAAAATAATGATACACTTAAGAACTTGAGGCCCACACACGATACAAAACACATAAATAACTAGACCCACACACATACCAAAGCACTTAAAGAACTAGACCCACACACGAACCGAAACACTTAAAGAACTACACCCACACACGAACCAAAACACTTAAAGAACTACACCCACACACGAACCAAAATATTTAAATAACTACACCCACACACGAACAAAGCACTTAATACTGGGTCGACACATGACCCGCTAGACACACGGACTCGACACACACACATACTAATCAGTTGTCGAAATCTTCGTCCTCGCTGGGGGTGTCCTCTAAAGCGGTACTTCAGAGGTTCCACAACCACCATTCATCATCCTCCCCCCCATGTCGACGCCTCTCCTTTGGCGCACTCCGCTTCATATTCGGCCCTGCTCTGCCGCTTTCCCGCCCTCCTATCTCTCCTATACGACTGCTTCTCCTTCCAGAATGCGCACATGGCCTGGACATCTCCGGGATGGTCTCTGTGCCACTGTGCCATGAACTGCTCGTCCGCCTCGGTGGTATCAATCCACCGCTGACCATCTCTGTACCACCGCGATTCACCCTATGAGCGAAGTAGCGGCTCAGTAGAGATACTATGGGCTTCCGTCAGAGACGTGACCTCCGGGATGTTCATTTCGTGGCGCGACTGGCCAAACCTCCAAGCCACAACGTCGTATGAGTAGGCAGCAGCCTCCTTCGTGTAGAAGGTGACAAGCCACACACGCGCACCACCGGCGGTGATTTTAGTCGCGAAATTGCCCGCAGCCCGTTGGCGAACGCCGATGAAGCCCATGTTGCTACGGTGACGAGGAGCCATCTCAACGGCAGCTGAGCTCAGAGGATTCTGTGATGCTGTTGGATGAGAAAAGTGATGAGGGGAGTAATATTGCTAGTGCTGTAAGTGGAGAAGACATGGCTATATATAGGACGAGGAGTGGCTGAAACACCGGGAAAACTTAGCGGGGGAGAATGGGCGCGAGAAGAATGGCGGGAAATCATGGCGGGAAAAAAAGGGCGGGAGGAGAAGGAGCGGGAAAGGGTGGTCGGGAAAGCAATGGCGGGAGAGAAGGAGCGGGAAAGGGTGGGCGGGAGAGAAGGAGCAGGAAAGGACGGGAATATAGAACTTAAAAAATATTCTCATGTGTGATAATCTATTCTTATTATTTGCAGTAAATAGAGACAATGTTTATTTCAAAAATAAAAAATAAAAAAAGGAAAAAAAAAATACTTGTGCCGACGGTCACCGTCGGCACATGTGGGTCGACCATAATGGTCAGACCCACACACGCGCGCCCTCATCCACCACTCATCCCCACCCCCACCCCCACCCCCCCGCACAGCCGCCGTCCCTCCCGGTCGAGCCGCTCCGCCACCCGCCGCCGCGCCCTCCTCTTCCTCCGCCACTGATAGCGCGTGAAGCACATGTCCGTTGGGAACCCCAAGAGGAAGGTGTGATGCGTACAGCAGCAAGTTTTCCCTCAGTAAGAAACCAAGGTTATCGAACCAGCAGGAGATGAAGGCCACGTGAAGGTTGTTGGTGAAGGAGTGTAGTGCGGTGATGAGTGTAGTCGACACGTCCGTTGGGAACCCCAAGAGGAAGGTGTGATGCGTACAGTAGAAAGTTTTCCCTCAGAAAGAAACCAAGGTTTATCGAACCAGGAGGAGCCAAGAAGCACGTTGAAGGTTGATGGCGGAGGAGTGTCTCGCGGCGCAACACCAGGGATTCCGGCGCCAACGTGGAACCTGCACAACACAATCACGGAACTTTGCCCCAACGTAACGGCGAGGTTGTCAATCTCACCGGCTTGCTCGTAAACAAAGGATTAGATGTATAGTGTGGATGATGATGGTTGTTTGCGAAGAACAGTAAAGAACAATTGCAGCAGTTTGTATTTCAGATGTAAAGAATAGGACCGGGGTCCACAGTTCACTAGCGGTGTCTCTCCCATAAGATAGCAGTGTTATCACCAGATTTTGGCTAAATCAGGAGGTGGGCCGCGATCGAGATGGGCTTGGGAGATTACATATGGAAGAAGTATGAAGCGGCCTGGCACGAAGGGTCTTGGGCTGAATTGCCCGTGTATCTTTACTTAGTAGTTTATTATAAGAGATAGAATCTTAGTCGTGCACGGTTTAGTGCACGCCCACATTAGAAAGTCCCCGGACTATAAATATGTACCTAGGGTTTATGGAATAAACAACAACTCACGTTCAACCCCAAAAACAAACCAATCTCGGCGCATCGCCAACTCCTTCGTCTCGAGGGTTTCTATCGAGTAGCGACATGTCTGCCTAGATCGCATCTTGCGATCTAGGCAGCACAAGCCCCACGTTGTTCATGCGTTGCTCGTACCGAAGCGCTTTTGATGGCGAGCAACGTAGTTATCATTAGATGTGTTAGGGTTAGCATTGTTCTTCGTTTAAGCATGCTTACGTAGTGCAACCCTTGCATATCTAGCCGTCCTCACGCCTATCTCGGGTGTGGGGGCGGCACCCGCTTGATCATTATTTAGTAGATCCGATCCGTTACGATTGCTCCTTGTTCTACAAGGATTAGTTTAATATCTCGCAATAGTTTGGCCTTACAAAGGGGGAGGATCCTGTGGCACGTAGGGTGGCGTTCGCAAGTCCTAAACGGGATGTTCCTAGGATCAACTTCATGTTGGTTTTTTGGCCTTGTTTAGGATCGGCTTACGAGCACCGTGCGTGGCCATCCGGCCCAACCTCGGAGTAGGATGATCCGATTATGTGGTGAAAACCCTAAATCGTCGTAGATCTCATTAGCTTCATCTTGATCAAGCAGGACCACCAAGTATTCGTACACCCCGTACGGATCATGGGTGGATCGGCTCTTTGAGCCGATTCACGAGATAACTCGAGAGCCGATCGAGGCTCGTATTTAACGTTTACATGTATGCCCTGCAGGAAACTAAGCGAGGCAATCTCATCACCTTCCCGACCGGGTATAGGTCAGGTGGCACGCCCTTGCACTTCGCAACGCCGCGTGTGACCGAAGAGCATTGCGGGCCGTCGCTCGGAGGGGTCTCAGCCAGCCGCAGCTCTAGGCTCCCCCGGCTCTACGGTGTTGACAAGGCCGCTGCCCGCCGGTGGGTTTTGGCGAGTCAACACATTCCGGCACGCCCGGTGGGACTATCGTCTACATCAACCACATCGCCATCTACATCCGAGATGGCGGACGGCACGCCGGTCACATGCGACGAGATCAAAGCCATCCTCGAAGCCGCACTCTTCGGCTCCTCCCACCGAACCCACTCCCATGGCGTCGGGGGAGGGGCTCCACGCCCGAAGGCGCGCTTGAGGAGAGGGATCTCTCCACCCCGTTGGAGGAGCGCGCCGGGTCTTTGAAGCATGGGGATCTACCCAAGGAGCTCGAAGGGAACATGACGGGATCAAGGCAACCCTTGGAGCCGAACTCATCGGCTCCACCGAGAAGACCCGGCCGCACGGTATCGGGCTTGGTAGGAACCCACGCCGGGGCCCGGCGTCGACACGGTGGATCTCAGCCACCCCATAGATCGGCCAAAGTGTTCCTTTGGTGTCAATGTGGCAGGATCCGCAAGCCGCCATGACAAAGGGAAACAGAAGCAGCCACTCCCGTGGCAAGGATGAAGAGGGGGCCGATCCGCGCGGCCAACCCCGAGGTGAGGACATGCGTTACCTGGCAAGGAAGGGAATAAGAAGCATGCGGTATCAACGCCCACACTCCAAGCACCCTCCCAGCAAATACGAGCAACACCAAGACCGACGTCGGAGCTACGACGCCGACGATGAGAGGAATGTCCGGTCTGATGCCGAGGTCGGAAGGTACCGCCAACATGGTAGAAGCAACAAAAGGTACGGCCGTCGCGCCGAAGGGAGGCCAAGGGGACGGAGTGACATGGATAAGCACCGGAACTGCCCGTTTTTCAAACATTGCCGGGACTCAGGGATGAGCCGATTGCCAACAATCGAAGACTGCCCAGAATGCAAACAAAGAAAGAAGGGTGCCGCTAACGTGTCTGCGTTCAGCCGGCTAGGGCCTTTCCCGCATCGGGACAAGCGTGCCGAGTCCCCTCAGATGGAAGATCTCGAGGAGCTAGAGGACGATAGTGAAGAATACAAATATCGTCGATCCGGATGGTACCCCGATGGGCTCAGCCATTCCCGAAGCAAAGAGTCCAGCGTCCGCAAGGGTTGAAAGAAACCGAAAGATTATATCCGCGCACGCTAAGGAGGGCACGGCCCGATCTGGCCGCCAAAATTCTGCGAACCTTGGACGAGGAAGGTCAGCCACGAAGGAAAGAGTGGCGCCCCGAACAGAGAAAAGCCGATGATGAAACATCGGCCGGCACAAATATGGTGTTTATCCTCCCTTCGGAGTTCAATGCCCCGGGGTTAGACGAGACCTCCGTGGCACAACTTGATCTGCGGCCCACGGCCGGTTATCTTTGAGAAGCCACGAGACAGGAGCTACGAGGCATCCGAAGGCCCTGTACTTACGAGGGTATATTGATGGGAGGCCCGTAAACGGGATGCTCGGTGGACACCGGAGCGGCGGTTAACATCATGCCGTATTCTATGCTACGTCGGCCGGGACGCTCGAGTTCGGATCTAATCAAGACCAACGTAACGTTGAGCGACTTCAACGGCCAAGCATCCGAAGCACAAGGAGTTCTGAATGTGGATCCGACCGTAGGAAGAAAAACCATCCCCACGGCGTTCTTTATCGTTGATAGCACGAGCGTTATGCTGTTTTGCTAGGAAGAGATTGGATCCACGCCAACCGCTGCATTCCCTCCACGATGCACCAATGCATAATACAGTGGGATGGGGATGAGGTAGAGGTCGTCCAAGCCGACGACTCGGCCGAAGTTTCAACGGCTGGCATGAACGCATGGGAAGCAGCAGGCCAAGAACCCCTTTCAGGCATCAAATTGGACGACTGCGAGCGCATCGATGTGACGAAGGGAAGGGTTAAGCTAGTTTTATCCACTGGCCTGACCATGTAGTATAAGCCAAGCAATGTGCAAGTCGGTGAGGCTGATCCTTGTGATCGGCCCCAAGGATCTGTGAAGGAGCATTACAAGACCTTCACTGAGCAAACAACGTGGAGGCCGATTCCAGTAATCGGCCGGGAATATCCTCGCCCACCATTCTGCCTGGGTTCAACATGTTATCCAACAGAGCCGATACCATCAATTCTCTTGACAGAATCGGCTCGGGGGGGCACCCAGGTATATAAAATACGAGGGTGTGCAACAGAACCATTTCATCTTCTGTTGATGGGTATTGGAACATGGGGGGGGCCGATATACAAGTCGGCCGGAAAAAATAAAAAAAAAAAAGGGGGGTTCGAAAAATTTCAGGCATAGCCGATGCAGCAGGCATCGACTTAAGAGCAGAGGGGGTAGTTCCCTCCAAGAGTCTGGAGAGCGTCAGAAACACGAAAACGTTCTCACCGGAAGTCGCTTCAGCCTGCCGAAGATGATGAGCTGATCTGATTAGCAAGGCGCAAGGTTTGGACTAAAGAAGCTCGGGGGAGGGCGGCTCGTCCTGGAATTCCCCCATTCTAAAGGAGCCGATTTGTTCTAAATCGGTTGATACGGCGTTGTGAGTTAGAAACCAAGGATGATTGACGTAATCAGCTCGTTGCTATTCTCACCTTGAAGGCCCGGGGGCAGCTCACTTTGAAGGTCTCTGCTCCGGGAGCCGATCTCGTTGGGATCGGCCGAACTCTGCACCGCAAGTTACCTGAAGAACGGTGCCTATGTTGCAAAATTATCATAGCTTGCTGGATCGGCTGTATGGACCCTCAACGGAAGGGAGGTGATCGGCTGGTGGCCCCGCGGGATAACTCTTTTGGACAGGGTTGGGCCCGCCCCGAAATCTCAATGGTGATGATCCATCCTTTACCCTCGCCGTGGCTAAGGCTCGGGGGGCAGCTCGCCCTCGAGGTCTAACCAACTCTGTTAAAATGGGCCCGCTCTTCGTGTCGGCTCGTTCAAAAGACGGTGTTTATTGTAGAGGGAAGCTGTCGGAGCTGGACGAGCAGAATTCGGAGAGAATAAGGAAGAGGAGACCTGACATTATTTCAGGAGTCTTGCCGATAGGTCCAACATGTCATCTTGAATGAGATCTGTGGATTCGCGCGAATAAGGCTTGGACTTGTGTGGCAAGGAGTTTGGGTCTAGATGGATCTATCTCGAAATCTAGTGTGGGAGGCCGGTGCGATGCCATCGGCTTGTTGGGCATGGTCTAGTGTGGCAATCGGCGGAATCGGGAGGGGAGACAATCGGCTAAATTATCATAAATGGAATCGGCAAAATCGAGTTGGGGAATTTCTTCATTGATGAGCCAGATTTCTTACAGAGAAGAGCTGATTGCCCTCAAAAGAGAAGACCAGGGGATACATTGCCCCGTCTCATCATCGCTAGTCCTATGCTAAGACCCTATCTAGGGGCCGCTGCTGCACTCGTCGTCGTCGTCGTCACCGTCGCCGCCACCGCCGGTGCTACTCCCCGCCGGCTCGTCGTCGCTGCTCCGGCGGCCGCCGATAGGACCCTCGTCGTCTTCGTCCTCTTCGTCGGCGTCGTCGTCACTGTCGACGTCGCTGAAGTTCCCGGGCCAGAGGTGGCGGCGTTTGGCCGGCGGCTCGTCGGAGGAGCTGTCTTCATCCTCCTCCTCCTCTCCCTCTTCCTTCACCTCCTCGGAGGTGGTGAAGTCCGCCCAGGAGAGACGGTCGTCTTCGCTCTCCTCCACTACTTCCTCGTCAGCAAGGAAGCGGAGGTCGCTCTCCCCGTCGGTTTGGGATTTGTCATCCTCGGACCAGACGGAGGAGTCATGGTCCTCTTTGTCCCACTTCGTCGGGGCAAGGATGTCATACGCCGCTTGTGTACCCCACGAGGGCGTCGACTCTCGGATGGGAGAAGACACGTGGGAAGGATCCGACGAAGAAGAAGAGGAAGAGGAAGAGGACATGGTTGCGGGGAGGGTTTTTTGGAGCACTACTGCGGAAGGGGTAAAGAAGAGAACTGTTCGTTGTGGCTAAATAAAAGGAGGTGGGGGTTTTAATTTCCGAGCGAGTTCTCGAGGACATGGTGCCAAAACTGTCAAATCGTGCGAGAGAAGTTGGGAAGGCAAGTCGTCATGATAAGGCGTGCTGCGACGGTTCCGCTCTCGTCGTGACACGACCCCTCCGGGGAAAAACGAGTGGTTTTGGAATTATCATCACCAAAACCAGGGGGGCATGTGTTATCACCAGATTTTGGCTAAATCAGGAGGTGGGCCGCGATCGAGATGGGCTTGGGAGATTACATATGGAAGAAGTATGAAGCGGCCTGGCACGAAGGGTCTTGGGCTGAATTGCCCGTGTATCTTTACTTAGTAGTTTATTATAAGAGATAGAATCTTAGTCGTGCACGGTTTAGTGCACGCCCACATTAGAAAGTCCCCTGGACTATAAATATGTACCTAGGGTTTATGGAATAAACAACAACTCACGTTCAACCCCAAAAACAAACCAATCTCGGCGCATCGCCAACTCCTTCGTCTCGAGGGTTTCTATCGGGTAAGCGACATGCTGCCTAGATCGCATCTTGCGATCTAGGCAGCACAAGCCCCACGTTGTTCATGCGTTGCTCGTACTCGAAGCGCTTTTGATGGCGAGCAACGTAGTTATCATTAGATGTGTTAGGGTTAGCATTGTTCTTCGTTTAAGCATGCTTACGTAGTGCAACCCTTGCATATCTAGCCGTCCTCACGCCTATCTCAGGTGTGGGGGCGGCACCCCGCTTGATCATTATTTAGTAGATCTGATCCGTTACGATTGCTCCTTGTTCTACAAGGATTAGTTTAATATCCGCAATAGTTTGGCCTTACAAAGGGGGGAGGATCCTGTGGCACGTAGGGTGGCGTTCGCAAGTCCTAAACGGGATGTTCCTAGGATCAACTTCATGTTGGTTTTTTGGCCTTGTTTAGGATCGGCTTACGAGCACCGTGCGTGGCCATCCGGCCCAACCTCGGAGTAGGATGATCCGATTATGTGGTGAAAACCCTAAATCGTCGTAGATCTCATTAGCTTCATCTTGATCAAGCAGGACCACCAAGTATTCGTACACCCCGTACGGATCATGGGTGGATCGGCTCTTTGAGCCGATTCACGAGATAACCTGAGAGCCGATCGAGGCTCGTATTTAACGTTTACATGTATGCCCTGCAGAAACTAAGCGAGGCAATCTCATCACCTTCCCGACCAGGTATAGGTCAGGTGGCACGCCCTTGCACTTCGCAACGCCGCGTGTGACCAGAAGAGCATTGCGGGCCGTCGCTCGGAGGGGTCTCAGCCAGCCGCAGCTCTAGGCTCCCCCCGGCTCTACAGTGTTGACAAGGCCGCTGCCCGCCGGTGGGTTTTGGCAGTCAACAAGCAGATGTTGGGTGAACAAATTACAGTTGGGCAATTGACAAATAAAGAAGGCATAACAATGCACATACATATATCATGATGAGTACTATGAGATTTAATCGGGGCATTACGACAAAGTACATAGACCGCTATCCAAGCATGCATCTATGCCTAAAAAGTCCACCTTCAGGTTATCATCCGAACCCCCTCCAGTATTAAGTTATAAACAACAAACAATTGCATTAAGTATGGTGCGTAATGTAATCAACACAAATATCCTTAGACAAAGCATCGATGTTTTATCCCTAGTGGCAACGGCACATCCACAACCTTAGAACTTTCTGTCACAGGTCCCGCATTTAATGGAGGCATGAACCCACTATCGAGCATAAATACTCCCTCTTGGAGTCACAAGTATCAACTTGGCCAGAGCCTCTACTAGCAACGGAGAGCATGCAAGAACATAAATAACATATATGATAGATTGATAATCAACTTGACATAGTATTCAATATTCATCGGATCCCAACAAACACAACATGTAGGATTACAAATAGATGATCTTGATCATGATAGGCAGCTCACAAGATCTAACATGATAGCCCAATGAGGAGAAGACAACCATCTCGCTACTGCTATGGACCCATAGTCCAGGGGTGAACTACTCACACATCGATACGGAGGCGATCATGGCGATGAAGAGACCTCCGGGAGATGATTCCCCTCTCCGGAAGGGTGCCGGAGGCGATCTCCTGAATCCCCGAGATGGGATTGGCGGCGGCGGCGTCTCCGGAAGTTTTTCCGTATCGTGGCTCTCGGTACCGGGGGTTTCGCGACGGAGGCTTTAAGTAGGCGGAAGGGCGGAGTCGGGAGAGTCACGGGGGCCCCACACGCTAGGGCCGCGCGGGCCCCCCTTAGGCCGCGCCGCCCTAGTGTGGCGGCGCCCCGTGGCACCACTTCGTCTCCCCTCCGGTCTTCTGGAAGCTTCGTGGAAAAATAGGCCCCTGGGTGTTGATTTCGTCCAATTCCGAGAATATTTCCTTACTAGGATTTCTGAAACCAAAAACAGCAGAAAACAACAATTGGCTCTTCGGCATCTCGTCAATAGGTTAGTGCCGGAAAATGCATAAATATGACATATATTGTGTATAAAACATGTGAGTATCATCATAAAAGTAGCATGGAACATAAGAAATTATAGATACGTTTGGGACGTATCGTGCGGCGCAACACCAGGGATTCCGGCGCCAACGTGGAACCTGCACAACACAATCAAAATACTTTGCCCCAACTTAACAGTGAGGTTGTCAATCTCACCGGCTTGTTGTGAACAAAGGATTAAACGTATGGTGTGGAGAATGATGTTTGCTTGTGAAGAACAACAGAGAACAGCGATTGCAGTAGATTGTATTCAGATGTAAAAGAATGGACCGGGGTCCACAGTTCACTAGTGGTGTCTCTCCAATAAGAAATAGCATGTTGGGTGAACAAATTACAGTTGGGCAATTGACAAATAGAGAGGGCATAACAATGCACATACATATCATGATGACTAATATCAGATTTACTTAGGGCATTACGACAAAGTACATAGACCGCTATCTAGCATGCATCTATGCCTAAAAAGTCCACCTTCGGGTTAGCATCCGCACCCCTTCCAGTATTAAGTTGCAAACAACAGACAATTGCATTAAGTATGGTGCGTAATGTAATCAACACAAATATCCTTACAAATCATCGATGTTTTATCCCTAGTGGCAACAGAACATCCACAACCTTAGAACTTTCTGTCACTGTCCCAGATTCAATGGAGGCATGAACCCACTATCGAGCATAAATACTCCCTCTTGGAGTCACAAGTATCAACTTGGCCAGAGCCTCTACTAGCAACGGAGAGCATGAAAGATCATAAACAACACATATATGATAGATCAATAATCAACTTGACATAGTATTCCATATTCATCGGATCCCAACAAACACAACATGTAGCATTACAAATAGACGATCTTGATCATGATAGGCAGCTCACAAGATCTAAACATGATAGCACATGAGGAGAAGACAACCATCTAGCTACTGCTATGGACCCATAGTCCAAGGATGAACTACTCACACATCAGTCCGGAGGCGATCATGGTGATGTAGAGTCCTCCGGGTGATGATTCCCCTCTCCGGTAGTGTGCCGGAGGCGATCTCTTGAATCCCCCGAGATGGGATTGGCGGTGGCGGCGTCTCTGGAACTCTTTCCGTATCGTGGCTCTCGGTCATAGGGTTTTCGCGATGGAGAGTTTAAGTAGGCGGAAGGGCAGAGTCGGAGGAGGCACGGGGGCCCCACACCATAGGCCGGCGCGGGCCCCATGCTGGCCGCGCCGCCCTATGGTTAGGGCGCCTCGTGGCCCCACTTCGTATCCTCTTCGGTCTTCTGGAAGCTCCGTGGAAAAATAAGACCCTGGGCGTTCATTTCGTCCAATTCCGAGAATATTTCCTGTGTAGGATTTTTGAAACCAAAAACAGCACAAAACAGGAACTGGCGCTTCGGCATCTCGTTAATAGGTTAGTGCCGGAAAATGCATATAAATGATATAAAGTGTATATAAAACATGTGAGTATTGTCATAAAAGTAGCATGGAACATAAGAAATTATAGATACGTTTGAGACGTATCAGCCACCACCCGCCGCCGCGCCAGATCCGGCCGTCGTGCCTGCACCCGCGCCGCCCCGGGCCCCCTCACCTCCGCCGCGCCTACACCCGCCTCGCCTCAGCCCCCCTCGCCTCCGCCGCCCTTTCCCGCAGCATCCCTGACCGCCGCAGCCCACCGCGCCGCCCGACCCGCAGCAGCTCCGCCCCCTCACCGGTCGGTTCCATGGAAGCTTCAAGGTAAAAAAAATCTTATTTTTTTTTTGTATCTAGTAGTTAGTTAGCTAGTTAGGGTAAATTGAAATTGAAAATGAAAATGAAATTGAAATGGTAAGTGAAATTGAAATGGAAATTAAAATGGAAACTGAAATAAAAATAAATTAGAATTTTGTAGAAATGCATTTGTTTTATCAATTGATGAATTTGCATTGACAAATTTATATTGTTTTAACTAGGCCCCGTAGTGAGCACCTCGCGTGATGACCCCGGATCTTGCGGCGCATCTCTACGGCCGTCGACGTCGCCGGTTGTTCGACTATTTCCTCTACAGCCAAGGGTGAGCTTAATTGCCAACTCCCCCTCCGCATTTTTTCTGTCACTAGATTTAATTTCTCTATCAAGTCGCGTAACGTAGGTGTCAATTCCCGTCCGCACGCGTTACGCGGATAAATATGTATTAGTGGTCAGCATATTTTGAACTGTAATGCTTGTGGAATTTATGGGACAGTCGTCGGACCCGTAGTTGGGTACGTTTTCCACGTTCTGCCCGGGTGCGGGACAGGATTTCGTTAGCGCCTCCCTGTTGTTCTCCGGATGCACATCCTCTCGGATTTTTGCCGAGACGTGTATCAGGAGAGCAGCGGGTAGGTGTTGCCGAAATTCTGCCTTGCCCCCGAGCCGAATGTGGAAAACGTACCCAACTACGGGTCCGGCGGCTGCTAGGAGCCCACCTAGTAGAGATGTAGGTTGATGAACGCGTTTTCGCCGGTAGAATAAAATGATGCATTGAATTTCATGCTACTATTTGTTGTTTATCTCGCAATAAAGCAGGATGGATGATAATGAGTGGATGTACAGTGGTCGTGTTAGTTCGACTCAAGTGACAAATGACTGGAAATGGAAGACCAATTTCTTAGTGAAGGAGTTAGCTCGTGGTTCGAAGGGGGTCGTTCGTCCCCGTTTCCCTTGCAGTGTCTGCAGGAGGCGTCATCCTAAGGACATGGTAGAGATGACTAAAGACCTTTGGTGGAATGGGTATATGCAGGACTACGACCCGCCGGTCGACTTTTCTCGGCACGAACATGATAGAGGTGAGGTGATGCGGCAGTGAATTGATGGCAATGAGAACGATGGGATCTTAAACTTGCTAGATGATCGTCGGGATGCTGACATGCCAGATTTACCATGAGACGAACAGTCTGAACCGGAGGAACCGCCTGAACAGGAGGAACCGCCAGAACCGGAGGGACCGCCAGAACCAGAGGAACTTCCAGAGGAGGAACCTGAGCCAATCGCGAGGGCCTTCATTGATATGATGGCCTCAGCTAGGAGGCCTCTATACCCGGGTGCAAAAATGTCTCAGCTTGATGGCATCACGCAGTTGCTAGCCGACAAGTGCATGTTTGAGAGTACCGAGCATCCTTTGAAAAGACTCTGAAAACAGTAGGTAACATGTTGCCTGAAGATCATTGCTTGCCTAAGACCATGAACGAAACAAAGAAAATCTTGAAAGCGCTGAAAATAGATTATGTAACATATGATGTATGTCCAAAACATTGCCTTTTGTTTGGAAAGACTATGCGGATGACAAGTACTGTGCCAAGTGTGGGGACTCTAGGTATCATGAGGTAGATGCAGGCAATGGTCAGAAGAGGCAGACAAAAGGAGCCATGAAGATTCTTCGTTATCTCCAATTCATCAAAAGAATCCACCGGCTTTACATGTTCGAGGAGACTGCCAAACAGATGACACGGCATAAGACCGGGAAAAGATTGGAGGACGAGTTCAAACGGGTACCCATGGTACGTCCATCTGATGGTAAATCATGGAAGCACTTCGATGAAAATCACCCCAATGAGGCCAGTGAGGCTTGGAATGTTAGAATTGTGATAGCAACCGATGGATTCAACCTACATGGTATGTTGACTGCCTCGTACAGCTGCTGCCTGTGTTTGTTATTCCGCTCAATCTCCCTCCTGGAGTCGTAATGCAAAGGAAGAACATATTCTTGTCGATGATCCTTCCAGGGCCTGAATATCTAGGGAAGAATTTGAGTGTCTGAATGCAACCACTTGTGGATGATTTGCACCACTCATGGCATCATGGGACATTGACATACGACCGAGCATCAAAGAGAAACTTCTTCATGAAAGTTTGGTTCCACTATTCGATGCATGACCTACCCGGGTACGCCCTATTCTGTGGGCATAGTACAGCTGGTAAGTTTCCATGCCCAGTGTGGAGGCACGAACTAGAGTTCAGGCCTAAAAGCTGGACACAAATATGTTGCCTTTGACAAACACCGCAAGTTCCTCAGACCAGGGCATCGGTTCAGATCTGACAAGAAGAACTTCACGAAAGGCGAAGTTGTGCTTGAACAAAAAGAAATACCAAAGTTCAATGGTGCAACTGTTGATGCTGAGCTACGTGCTCTCCAGCCTAGTAAGGAACCCGGCCCACAATTTGAGGGATATGGTGTAACGCACAACTGGACTCACAAAGCAGGCATAATGGAGCTCGTGTATAACAAGGACCTTGAACTTCCCCATAACATCGATATGATGCACACCGAAAAGAATTGCGGGAAGGCATTCCTTAACACCTGTTGCAACATACTAGGCAAGTCAAGGGATAATGTTTCGGCTAGAGTCGATATTGAGGAGATATGTGATAGGGTGGCTCTACACATGCAGCCTCCTAAGGGCAATCGAAAAGGTTGGTTAAAGCCGCATGCCAAGTACTTCCTTGATAGTGCCGACAAGAAGGAGGCATTTAAGTGGCTCATAGATGACGTGATGTTCCCTGATGGTTATTGTTCGAATATGAGTAAGGGATTCAATCTTACTACATGAAAAATAAATAGGCTCAAGAGTCACAACTATCATATATGGATTGAGCGGCTGATGTCGGTGATGCTTCCAGGGTATCTTCCCGATCATGTCTGGCGAGTGCTTGCGGAGGTGAGCCATTTTTTCCGCACGGTCTGTGCTAAGAAGATATGTACCGAGGTGATTGAGAAGCTACATGAGCAAGTGTCCGACATGCTATGCAAGTTAGAGATGATATTTCCCCCAGGCTTCTTCACTCCGATGTTACATCTCATTGTGCATCTCGCCAACGAGGCACTCTTGGGGGGACCGGTGCAGTATCGTTGGCAGTTTTGTGTTGAGAGAGAGTTCAAGTATATTCGGTACAAATGTGGAAACAAAAATAAGATTAAAGCATGCATAGTTGAGGCAACTCTCCTCGAGGAGATGGCAGATGCCACGACATTGTACTATGTCAATGATGTGCCCACTAAGCATAACCCAGTCGCTTGGTACAATGCCGACGAGCCCAAGCGTGACCCAAAGCTCTTGCTCCTCCAATATCCCGGTGGCAAGGCCGGTGCCTCAAAAGTGGAGAACATTTCGCTAGATGAGAAGGATTGCATATAGCTTTCTGTGCTTATGAACATGGTGGAAGTGGTCAATTTTGCGAGGTAAAATGGTGAAGCAACTACTTTGCAACCAGTAACTTGGTTTTGGTCTAATACGTATTTTCTCCTTTCAGCCCACTCCCACGCAGTGGTACACTCTTCTGAAAGAGGGTGCCCCGCCCTTAAATAAAAACTTAGTGAACTGGTGATGTCTACGGGTGCTTCTATTCTTGTAGACAGTGTTGGGCCTCCAAGAGCAGAGGTTTGTAGAACAGCAGCAAGTTTCCCTTAAGTGGATCACCCAAGGTTTATCGAACTCAGGGAGGAAGAGGTCAAAGATATCCCTCTCAAGCAACCCCGCAATCACGATACAAGAAGTCTCTTGTGTCCCCAACACACCTAATACACTTGTCAGATGTATAGGTGCACTAGTTCGGCGAAGAGATAGTGAAATACAAGTAATATGGATGTATATGAGTGGTAATAACAATCTGAATAAAATATGGCAGCGAGTAAACATGCAACAGGACAGTAAGTAAACGGAGTTTCGATGCTTAGAAACAAGGCCTAGGGATCATACTTTCACTAGTGGACACTCTCAACATTGATCACATAATAAAACCACTCTACACTCTCTTGTTGGATGATGAACACCACTAATTGCGTAGGGCTACAAGAGCACCTCAATGTCGGAGTTAACAAGCTCCACAACATTCGATGTTCATATTTAAATAACCTTAGAGTGCATGATAGATCATTGCAATTACACCAAGTACTAACATAGCATGCACACTGTCACCATCACACTATGAAGGAGGAATAGATCACATCAATACTATCATAGCAATAATTAACTTCATAATCTACAAGAGATTACAATCATAACTTACGCCAAGTACTACATGATGCACACACTATCACCTTTACACCATGGAGGAGGAATAGAGTACTTTAATAACATCACTAGAGTAACACATAGATGAATAGTGATACAAAACTCATATGAATCTCAATCATGTAAGGCAGCTCATGAGATCATTGTATTGAAGTACATAGGAGAGAGATTAACCACATAGCTACCGGTACAGCCCTTAGCCTCGATGGAGAACTACTCCCTCCTCATGGGAGACAGCAGCGTTGATGAAGATGGTGGTGGTGTCGATGGAGATGCCTTCCGGGGGCACTTCCCGTCCCGGCGGCATGCCGGAACAGAGACTCCTGTCCCCCAGATCTTGGCTTCGCGATGGCGGCGGCTCTGGAAGGTTTCTCGTACCGTGGCTTTTTCGTATCGAGGTTTTAGGTCAGGGACCTTTAAATAGGCGAAGAGGCGGAGTCGGAGGGCTGACGAGGCGGTGACACAATAGGGGGGCGCGGCCCAGGCCATGGCCGCGCCACCCTGTCATCTGGTGGCCCTGTGGCTCCCCTCTGGTGGCTCTCGGGTGTTCTGGAAGTTCCGTGGAATTCTAAGATACTGGGCGTTGATTTCGTCCGATTCCGAGAATATTTCCTTACTAGGATTTCTGAAACCAAAAACAGCAGAAAACAGCAACTGGCCCTTCGGCATCTCGTCAATAGGTTAGTTCCGGAAAACGCATAAATATGACATATAATGTGTATAAAACATGTAGGTATTGTCATATAACAAGCATGGAACATAAGAAATTATCGATACGTTTGAGACGTATCAACTGGTTCCATGAAAAAGTAATTTCTAAAATGTCCCTCTTACTTTGCAATCCGTGACTTGTCTTATTACACGTAACTAATGCACAAAATAATCTGAACTGAACTTGTAGGGAGCTGATCCCAACGCTGAGATGATGGACGAGTTGAGATGCGTTTCCTAGGGTTTTTACCGTAGAGTCCATACGCATGAGAAGTATGATGTAAATGGGTATTGCTTCCATACGGAGTTTCACCAGAAGAACCAGCCTAATGCAAAAACAATAAATACTAGGGTCTACACCAGCGGAGCCGATGGCATTGATTACTACGGAAGGTTACAAAAGGTATACGAGTTGATGTTCAACAACTCAAACATAGAACTCAAGCTCTTTGTGTTCAAATGTCACTGGTTCGACCCACACGGTGGAATGAGAAGCAAACCCTCCATTGGGTTAGTTGAAGTTAGGCCTTCAACCACTTACTGCGGAGCCGATGTCTATATTGTGGCTCACCACGCGAAGCAAGTTTATTATTTGTCCTACCCATGTCAGAACGAGGAACTAATGGGATAGGAAGTCGTGTTCCAGGTATCGCCTCATGGTAAGCTACCCATCCCCTCCGACAACGATTACAACAACATTGACCCGATAACATATGAGGGAATTTTCTATCAAGAGGAAGCGCAGTTCGGGGACCTTCAAATAGACATAGGTCTTCAGGATCTACACAACGATGTACAAATGTGTGGTGAGACCGTGGTGGACCCAAAGGACATAGCTATGCTCACCAAGTGCCATGCGAACAAAGACAACATTGTCGAGACTCTACCGGAACCAGTGCCGACCCTGAGTACTCACATGATACTGATAGTGATAGTGAAGATGAGAACCCAATGCCTAGAGATGAGAGTGGTGATGAATGGTGAGGGTCATTTATGCTTAGTGTCTACTTTGTCATTATGCTTAGTATCTACATTGTCATTATGCTTAGTATCTACATTGTCATTATGCTTAGTGTTTACTCTTTTTCAACATGCTTATTAATTGTTTACTCTTTTTTGATGCAGGTAATTTCCCAATATGAGCCAACGGAAGGCATCAGCGAGCTCCTTGCTTGATCATATGCATCAGTGGAAGCCGGGGGGTGCTTCCCATAGTGGAAGACCCATTGTTCCCACCCGACGTTACAAAGAGGCGGAAGGATGACGAGGAGGACGAGGGGGAGTGATACGTCTCAAACGTATCTATAATTTCTTATGTTCCATGCTAGTTTTATGACAATACTCACATGTTTTATATACACTTTATATCATTTTGATGCATTTTCCGGCACTAACCTATTAACAAGATGCCGAAGCGCTAGTTCTGTTTTACTGCTGTTTTTGGTTTCAGAAATCTTACACAGGAAATATTCTCGGAATTGGACGAAACAAAAGCCCACGGTCTTATTTTCCACGGAGCTTTCCGAACACCGAAGGAGAGACGGAGAGGGGCCAAGGTGGCCCCACACCCTAGGGCGGCGCGGCCTGGAGGGGGGCGCGCCGGCCTATGGGGTGGGCCCCTCGGCCGCCTCCCGACTCTGCCCCTTCGCCTATTTATTCACTCCGTCGCGAAAACCCTAGTACCGAGAGCCACGATACGAGAAAACATACCGTGACACCGTCGCCGCCAATCCCATCTCGGGGGATTCAGGAGATCGCCTCCGGCACCCTGCCGGAGAGGGGAATCATCACCGGAGGACTCTACATCATCATGCCCGCCTCCGGATTGATGCGTGAGTAGTTCATCCTTGGACTATGGGTCCATAGCAGTAGCTAGATGGTTGTCTTCTCCTCTTGTGCTATCATGTTTAGATCTTGTGAGCTGCCTATCATGATCAAGATCATCTATTTTTAATGCTACATGTTGTATTTGATGGGATCCAATGAATATGGAATACTATGTCAAGTTGATTATTGATCTATCATATATGTGTTGTTTATGATCTTGCATGCTCTCCGTTTCTAGTAGAGGCTCTGGCCAAGTTGAAACTTGTGACTCCAAGAGGGGGTATTTATGCTCGATAGTGGGTTCATGCCTCCATTGAATGCGGGACGATGTGACGAAAGTTCTAAGGTTGTGGATATGCTGTTGCCACTAGGGATAAAACATCGATTCTTTGTCTAAGAATATTTGTGTTGATTACATTACGCACCATACTTAATGCAATTGTCTGTTGTTTGCAACTTAATACTGGAAGGGGTGCGGATGCTAACCCGAAAGTGGACTTTTTAGGCATAGATGCATGCTGGATAGCGGTCTATGTACTTTGTCGTAATGCCCTAAGTAAATCTCATAGTAGTCATCATGATATGTATGTGCATTGTTATGCCCTCTCTATTTGTCAATTGCCCAACTGTAATTTGTTCACCCAACATGCTATTTATCTTATTGGAGAGACACCACTAGTGAACTGTGGACCCCCAGTCCATTCTTTTACATCTGAAATACAATCTACTGCAATCTTTGTTCTCTGTTGTTCTTCACAAGCAAACATCATTCTCCACAGCATACGTTTAATCCTTTGTTTACAGTAAGCCGGTGAGATTGACAACCTCACTGTTAAGTTGGGGCAAAGTATTTTGATTGTGTTGTGCAGGTTCCACGTTGGCGCCGGAATCTCTGGTGTTGCACCGCACTACACTCCTTCACCAACAACCTTCACATGGCCTTCATCTCCTACTGGTTCGATAACCTTGGTTTCTTTCTAAGGGAAAACTTACTGATGTGCGCATCACACCTTCCTCTTGGGGTTCCCAACGGACGTGTGCATCACGCGCCATCAAGACTGTTTTCTGGCGCCGTTGCCGGGGAGATCAAGACACGCTGCAAGGGGAGTCTCTCACATCCAATCTCTTTACTTTGTTTATTGTCTTGCTTTACTTTATTTTATTTTCTGTTTTGTTTGCTTTCTTTATATCAAAAACACAAAAAATTAGTTACTAGTTTTTACTTTATTTAATTCTGTTCTGCACTTTATTTTTATTACTGTTAAAATGAATACTCCTGAGAACACTAAGTTGTGTGATTTCACTAGCACCAATAATAATGATTTTATATGCACTCCTATTGCTCCACCTGCTACTACAGCAGAATTTTATGAAATTAAACCTGCTTTACTAAATCTTGTTATGAGAGAGCAATTTTCTGGAGTTAGTTCTGATGATGCTGCTGCCCATCTTAATAATTTTGTTGAACTTTGTGAAATGCAAAAGTTTAAGGACGTAGATGGAGACATTATAAAACTGAAATTGTTTCCTTTCTCCTTAAGAGGAAGAGCTAAAGATTGGTTGCTATCTTTGCCTAAGAATAGTATTGATTCATGGACTAAATGTAAAGATGCTTTCATTGGTAGATATTATCCTCCTGCTAAAATTATATCTTTGAGAAGTAGCATAATGAATTTTAAGCAATTGGATAATGAACATGTTGCCCAAGCATGGGAAAGAATGAAATCTTTGGTAAAGAATTGCCCTACCCATGGACTGACTACTTGGATGATCATCCAAACCTTCTATGCAGGATTGAATTTTTCTTCACGAAACCTATTGGATTCAGCTGCTGGAGGTACTTTTATGTCCATCACTTTGGGGGCGGCAACAAAGCTTCTTGATGATATGATGATCAATTACTCTGAATGGCACACAGAAAGGACTCCACAAGGTAAGAAGGTAAATTCTGTTGAAGAAACCTCCTCCTTGAGTGATAAGATCGACGTTATTATGTCTATGCTTGTTAATGGTAGATCTAATGTTGATCCTAATAATGTTCCTTTAGCTTCATTGGTTGCTCAAGAAGAGCATGTTGATGTGAACTTCATTAAAAATAGTAATTTCAACAACAATGCTTATAGGAATAATTTGGGTAACAACAACTATATGCCATATCCTTCTAATAGTAGTAATTCTTATGGTAGATCTGTTTTGCCTAGTGAGGAAAAGATGCTAGAAATCGAAAGAGCTACTAAGAGCTTTATGCAATCACAATATGAGCAAAATCAATTGTTTACTAAAACTATGAATGAACAATCTGTCTTGTTGAAAAATATAGGGAATCAACTTGAAAATTTGAATATGAAAATTTCTGGTTTGCAAACTAAGCTTTCAAATGCTGAAAATCGAATCTCATACATGTCTGAGTCACAAGCTTATTTAATTAATAAAATGGCTGCTAAACCTGAGGATAATGATAACAAAATTCTTACTACAGCAAACGCCATACAAGTTCGAATTAATGACAATATTAGATTGATGGCTGAATTGCATGCTAGGTGGGAAAGAGAAGAAAAACTAGCTAAAGAGAATAATGTAGCTAAATTTTGGACTATTACCACCACTAGTAATGATGATGATTCACATGTTGCTAAACCTCCTACTATCAATGGTAAAATAATTGGTGTTGGCAATGTTTCTACTCCTAGTGCAAAGCGTGCAAAATTGCCTGAAACTGCTGAAACTGCTTGTGATAAAAGTGCTGAAATTTTTCAGAATATTGGGAACATCGATCCCGTTGCTTTAGATCATAATGGTTTAGATTTTGATGATTGTCATATCTCTGAAGTTATTAAGTTCTTGCAAAAACTTGCTAGAAGTCCTAATGCTAGTGCTATAAATTTGGCCTTTACAAAACATATTACAAATGCTCTCATTAAAGCTAGAGAAGAGAAATTAAAACTTGAAACTTCTATTCCTAGGAAGTTGGAAGATGGTTGGGAGCCCATCATTAAAATGAGGGTCAATGATTTTGATTGTAATGCTTTATGTGATCTTGGTGCAAGTATTTCTGTTATGCCTAAGAAACTCTATGATATGCTTGACTTGCCACCATTGAAAAATTGTTATTTGGAAGTTAATCTTGCTGATAATTCTATAAAGAAACCTTTGGGGAGGATTAATAATGTTCACATTACGGTTAATAATAACCTTGTCCCCGTTGATTTTGTTGTGTTGGATATTGAGTGCAATGCATCTTGCCCCATTATTTTGGGAACCTTTTATTCGAACTGTTGGTGCTATTATCGATATGAAGGAAGGAAATATTAAATATCAATTCCCGCTCAAGAAAGGTATGGAACACTTCCCTAGAAAGAGAATGAGGTTACCTTTTGATTCTATTATTAGAACAAATTATGATGTTGATGCTCCATCTCTTGATGTTACTTGAGTTACACTTTCTGCGCCTAGCTGAAAGGCGTTAAAAAAAAGCGCTTATGGGAGACAACCCATCATTTTATTTCTGCAATTTTTGTTTTATATTTGTGTCTTGGAAGTTGTTACTACTGTAGCAACATCTCCTTATCTTTACTTTATTGCATTGTTGTGCCAAGTAAAGTCTTTGATAGTAAGGTTGATACTAGATTTGGATTTCTGCGCAGAAACAGATTTCTTCCTGTCACGAATTTGAGTAGAACTCTCTGTAGGAAACTTAGAAAAATCTGCGAAAATTCATGAGTGATCCTCAGATATGTATGCAAATTTCATTCAATTTGAGCTTCTTCATCTGAGCACGTTAAGTGCCTCTAAAAAATTCGTATTTATGGACTGTTCTGTTTTGACAGATTCTGCCTTTTATTTCACATTGCCTCTTTTACTGTGTTGGATGGATTTCTTTGTTCCATTAACTTTCAGTAGCTTTGGGTGATGTCCAGTGTTAGGAATGATTGTGTCCTCTCTGAACATGTGAATTTTTGATTATGCACTAACCCTCTAATGAGTTTGTTTTGAGTTTGGTGTGGAGGAAGTTTTCAAGGGTCAAGAGAGGAGGATGATACAATATGATCAAGAAGAGTGAAAAGTCTAATCTTGGGGATGCCCCCGTGGTTCATCCCTGCATATTTCAATAAGTCTCAAGCATCTAAGCTTGGGGATGCCCAAAGCATCCCCTTCTTCATCGACAACTTATCAGGTCACCTCTAGTGAAACTATATTTTTATTCCGTCACATCTTATGTGCTTTACTTGGAGCGTCTGTATGCTTTTATTTTTGTTTTTGTTTGAATAAACTCGGATCCTAGCATTCTTTGTGTGGGAGAAAGACACGCTCCGTTGTTTCATATGAACACTGGTGTTCTTAGCTTTACTTTTAATGTTCATGGCGAAGGTTGAAAACTGCTTCGTTCGTTGCTATTTGGTTGGAAACAGAAAATGCTCCATGTGGTAATTGGTATATTGTCTTGAATAATTTGATACTTGACAATTGTTTTGAGTTCTCAAATAGATCATGTTTAAGCTCTTGCATCATGAAGTGTTGAACCTATTAGTGGAGAACTACCATAGAGCTTGTTGAAATTTGGTTTGCATGATTGGTCTCTCTAAAAGTCTAGATATTTTCTGGTTAAGGTGTTTGAACAACAAGGAAACAGTGTAGAGTCTTATAATGCTTGCAATATGTTCTTATGTAAGTTTTGCTGTACCAGTTCATACTTGAGTTTGCTTCAAACAACCTTGCTAGCCAAAGCCTTGTACTGAGAGGGAATGCTTCTCGTGCATCCAAAACCTTGAGCCAAAACTTATGCCATTTGTGTCCACCATAACTACCTACTACATGGTATTTTGCTGCCATTCCAAGTAAATTGCTTGCGTGCTACCTTTAAAATTTCATTCCTTGTCTTTGCAATACATAGCTCATGGGAAAATAGCTTAAAAAACTATTGTGGTATTGAATATGTTGCTTATGTATCTTATTTCTTATAAGTTGCTTGTTGAGCGGTAACCATGTTTACGGGGACGCCATCAACTATTACACCTTTGTTGAATATCATGTGCGTTGCTATGCATGTTCGTCTTGTCTGAAGTAAGGGTGATTTATCATGATTAAATGGTTTGAGTATGCATATTGTTAGAGAAGAACATTGGGCCATCAACCAAAGCCATGTATCATGGTGGAAGTTTCAGTTTGGACATTAATCCTCAAATCTCTCATGAGAATATTATCTGTTGTTGAATGCTTAAGCATTAAAGAGGAGTCCATTATCTGTTTTCTATGTTTTCCGGGTACGGATGTCCTCAAGTTGAGATCTATCAAAAACGAGAAATCAAATGCGATCTATCTCCTTGGACCTTTGTACAGGTGACATAGAGGTACCCCTTTGTGACACTTGGTTGAAACATATGTAATGCAATGATAATCCATGGAAATCCGAGCTAATTAGGACAAGGTGCGAGCACTATTGGTATTCGATGCATGAGGCTTGCAACTTATAGGATGTTTTATGCATAACACATATGAGTTATTACTACCGTTGACAAAATTGTTTCTATGTTTTCAAAATGAAAAGCTCTAGCACAAAAATAGTAATCGATGCTTCCCTCTGCGAAGGGCCATTCTTTTACTTTATATTGAGTCAGTTTACCTACTTCTTTTTATCTTAGAAGCAAACACTTGAGTCAACTGAGTGCATTGATTCTTACATACTTGCTTATTTGCATTCATCATATTACTTTGTGTTGACAATTATCCATGAGATAAACATGTTGAAGTTGAAAGCAACAGCTAAAACTTATATCTTCCTTTGTGTTGCTTGATGTCTACGGGAGCTTCTATTCTTGTAGACAGTGTTGGGCCTCCAAGAGCAGAGGTTTGTAGAACAGCAGCAAGTTTCCCTTAAGTGGATCACCCAAGGTTTATCGAACTCAGGGAGGAAGAGGTCAAAGATATCCCTCTCATGCAACCCCGCAACCACAAAGCAAGAAGTCTCTTGTGTCCCCAACACACCTAATAGGTGCACTAGTTCGGCGAAGAGATAGTGAAATACGGGTGGTATGAATAAGTAGTAGCAACGGCACCGGAAAAGTGCTTTGCCCGGGACGAGTAAACAAGCGGTAGTAACGCAGCAGTAGTAACGCGATAGAAACGAGTAAACAAGCAGCGATAGCGATATTTAGGAACAAGGCCTAGGGATTAGACTTTCACCGAGTGGACACTCTCAACATTGATCACATAACGGAATAGATAAATGCATACTCTACACTCTTGTTGGATGATGAACACATTGCGTAGGATTACACGAACCCTCAATGCCGGAGTTAACAAGCTCCACAATTCAATGTTCATATTTAAATAACCTTAGAGTGCAAGAAAGATCAACACGACTAAACCAAGTACTAACACGAGCATGCACTACTGTCACCTTCACACTATGTAGGAGGAATAGATCACATCAATACTATCATAATGATAATTAACTCCACAATCTACAAGAGATCATGATCATAGCATATGCCAAGTACTAACACGGATGCACACACTTGTCACCATTACACCGTGCGGGAGGAATAAACTACTTTAATAACATCACTAGAGTAGCACATAGATAAATTGTGATACAAAACACATTGCAATCATAAAGAGATATAAATAAGCACTTCACTACGCCATTCATAACGGTGAGTAAGTATTCTGTGAAATATAGCCTAAGAGACCCACACGGTGCACACACTTGTCACCTTTACACACGTGGGACAAGGAGTCTCCGGAGATCACATAAGTAAAACTCACTTGACTAGCACAATGACATCTAGATTACAAGCATCATCATATGAATCTCAATCATGTAAGGCAGCTCATGAGATTATTGTATTGAAGCACATAGGAGAGAGATGAACCACATAGCTACCGGTACAGCCCCGAGCCTCGATGGAGAACTACTCCCTCCTCATGGGAGCAGCAGCGGTGATGAAGATGGCGGTGGAGATGGCAGCGATGTCGATGGAGAAGCCTTCCGGGGGCACTTCCCCGCTCCGGCAGCGTGCCGGAACAGAGACTCCTGTCCCCCAGATCTTGGCTTCGCGATGGCGGCGGCTCGGAAGGTTTACGTGGGTTTCGTCCTTCGTAATAGGGTTTTCGCGACGGAGGCTTTAAATAGGCGGAAGGGCAGCCTCGGAGGGGGCTCGGGGCCACCACACCATAGGGCGGCGCGGCCCCCTCCGGCCGCGCCGGGGTGTGGTGTGGGGCCCCCGGGGCTTCCCTCCGGCGGCTCTCGGGTGTTCCGGATGGTTCCGGGAAAAATAGGAACCTGGGTCTTGATTTCGTCCGATTCCGAGAATATTTCGTTACTAGGATTTCTGAAACCAAAAACAGCGAGAAAACGAGGAACGGCACTTCGGCATCTTGTTAATAGGTTAGTTCCGGAAAATGCACGAATATGACATAAAGTGTGCATAAAACATGTAGATAACATCAATAATGTGGCATGGAACATAAGAAATTATCGATACGTCGGAGACGTATCAGCATCCCCAAGCTTAGTTCCGCTCGTCCCGAGCGAGGTAAAACGATAACAAAGATAATTTCTGAAGTGACATGCCATCATAACCTTGATCATACTATTTGTAAACATATGTAGTGAATGCAGCGATCAAAACAATGGTAATGACATGAGTAAACAAGTGAATCATAAAGCAAAAGACTTTTCATGAATAGTACTTCAAGACAAGTATCAATAAGTCTTGCATAAGAGTTAACTCATAAAGCAATAAATCAAAGTAAAGGTATTGAAGCAACACAAAGGAAGATTAAGTTTCAGCGGTTGCTTTCAACTTGTAACATGTATATCTCATGGATAATTGTCAACATAGAGTAATATAACAAGTACAATATGCAAGTATGTAGGAATCAATGCACAGTTCACACAAGTGTTTGCTTCTTGAGGTGGAGAGAGATAGGTGAACTGACTCAACATAAAAGTAAAGAGAATGGTCCTTCAAAGAGGAAAGCATCGATTGCTATATTTGTGCTAGAGCTTTTATTTTGAAAACATGAAATTTTTTTGTCAACGGTAGTAATAAAGCATATGAGTTATGTAAATTATATCTTACAAGTTGCAAGCCTCATGCATAGTATACTAATAGTGCCCGCACCTTGTCCTAATTAGCTTGGACTACCGGATCTTTGCAATGCACATGTTTTAACCAAGTGTCACAATGGGGTACCTCCATGCCGCTCGTACAAAGGTCTAAGGAGAAAGCTCGCATTTTGGATTTCTCGCTTTTGATTATTCTCAACTTAGACATCCATACCGGGACAACATGGACAACAGATAATGGACTCCTCTTAAATGCATAAGCATGTGGCAACAATTATTATTCTCATATGAGATTGAGGATATGTGTCCAAAACTGAAACTTCCACCATGATTCATGGCTTTAGTTAGCGGCCCAATGTTCTTCTCTAACAATATGCATGCTCCAACCATTAAGGTGGTAGATCTCTCTTACTTCGGACAAGACGGACATGCATAGCAACTCACATGATATTCAACAAAGAATAGTTGATGGCGTCCCCGGAAGCATGGTTATCGCACAACAAGCAACTTAATAAGAGATAAAGTGCATAAGTACATATTCAATACCACAATAGTTTTTAAGCTATTTGTCCCATGAGCTATATATTGCAAAGGTGAATGATGGAATTTTAAAGGTAGCACTCAAGCAATTTACTTTGGAATGGCGGAGAAATACCATGTAGTAGGTAGGTATGGTGGACACAAATGGCATAGTGGTTGGCTCAAGGATTTTGGATGCATGAGAAGTATTCCCTCTCGATACAAGGTTTAGGCTAGCAAGGTTATTTGAAACAAACACAAGGATGAACGGTACAGCAAAATTCACATAAAAGACATATTGTAAACATTATAAGAATCTACACCGTCTTCCTTGTTGTTCAAAACTCAATACTAGATGTTATCTAGACTCTAGAGAAACCAAATATGCAAACCAAATTAGCAAGCTCTAAGTGTTTCTTCATTAATGGGTACAAAGTATATGATGCAAGAGCTTAAACATGAGCACAACAATTGCCAAGTATCAAATTATCCAAGACATTTTAGAGTTACTACATGTAGCATTTTCCAATTCCAACCATATAAAAATTTAACGAAGATGAAACTTCGCCATGAATACTATGAGTAAAGCCTAAGGACATACTTGTCCATATGCTACAGCGGAGCGTGTCTCTCTCCCATAAAGTGAATGCTAGGATCCATTTTATTCAAACAAAACAAAAAACAAAAACAAACCGATGCTCCAAGCAAAGTGCATAAGATGTGGCGGAATAAAAATATAGTTTCAGGGGAGGAACCTGATAATGTTGTCGATGAAGAAGGGGATGCCTTGGGCATCCCCAAGCTTAGACGCTTGAGTCTTCTTGAAATATGCAGGGGTGAACCACCGGGGCATCCCCAAGCTTAGAGCTTTCACTCTTCTTGATCATAGTATATCATCCTCCTCTCTTGACCCTTGAAAACTTCCTCCACACCAAACTCGAAACAACTCATTAGAGGGTTAGTGCATAATAAAAAATTAACATGTTCAGAGGTGACACAATCATTCTTAACACTTCTGGACTTTGCATAAAGCTACTGGACATTAATGGATCAAAGAAATTCATCCAACATAGCAAAAGAGGCAATGCGAAATAAAAGGCAGAATCTGTCAAAACAGAACAGTCCGTAAAGATGGATTTTATTAGGCCACCAGACTTTCTCAAATGAAAATGCCCAAATTGAATGAAAGTTGCGTACATATCTGAGGATCACTCACGTAAATTGGCTTAATTTTCCGAGTTACCTACAGAGAATTAGACCCAGATTCGTGACAGTAAAGAAATCTGTTTCTGCGCAGTAATCCAAATCTAGTATCAACCTTCTATCAACGACTTTACTTGGCACAACAATGCAATAAAATAAGATAAGGAGAGGTTGCTACAGTAGTAAACAACTTCCAAGACACAAATATAAAACAAAGTACTGTAGCAAAATAACACATGGGTTATCTCCCAAGAAGTTCTTTCTTTATAGCCGTTAAGATGGGCTCAGCAGTTTTAATGATGCACTCCCAAGAAATAGTGTTTGAAGCAAAAGAGAGCATCAAGAGGCAAATTCAAAACACATTTAAGTCTAACATGCTTCCTATGCATAGGAATCTTGTAAATAAACAAGTTCATGAAGAGCAAAGTGACAAGCATAGGAAGATAAAACAAGTGTAGCTTCAAAAATTTCAGCACATAGAGAGGTGTTTTAGTAACATGAAAATTTCTACAACCATATTTTCCTCTCTCATAATAACTTTCAGTAGCAACATGAGCAAACTCAACAATATAACTATCACATAAAGCATTCTTATCATGAGTCTCATGCATAAAATTATTACTACTCCCAACATAAGCATAGTTATTCTTATTAATTGTAGTAGGAGCAAATTCAACAAAGTAGCTATCATTATTATTCTCATCTTCAAATATAGGAGGCATATTGTAATCATAATCAAATTTATCCTCCATAACAGAGCGGTAACAAAAGACTACTATCATTATAATCATCATAAATAGGAGGCAAAGTATCATCAAAGTAAATTTTCTCCTCAATGCTTGGGGGACTAAAAAGATCATGCTCATCAAAACCAGCTTCCCCAAGCTTAGAACTTTCTATATCATTATCAACAATGGTGTTCAAAGCGTTCATACTAATATTACTACCAGCATGCAAATAAGATTCCATAGGTTTTTTAATTTTCGCATCAAACAATCCATGTTTTAAATCAGGAAATAGAATAAGAAGCTCATTGTTGTCCATTATGCCAAACTAGTGTAAACAAGAATCAAAAAGATGCAATTGCAGGATCTAAAGGAAATAGCTTCGAGCACAAACACAATGGCGCCAGAAAAGTACTGTTACACCGGAACCGGAGTATGTGTGCCTTTTTACCTTTCCTCCCCGGCAACGGCGCCGGAAAAGTGCTTGATGTCTACGGGAGCTTCTATTCTTGTAGACGAGTGTTGGGCCTCCAAGAGCGAGAGGTTTGTAGAACAGCAGCAAGTTTCCCTTAAGTGGATCACCCAAGGTTTATCAAACTCGGGGAGGAAGAGGTCAAAGATATCCCTCTCATGCAACCCTGCAACCACAAAGCAAGAAGTCTCTTGTGTCCCCAACACACCTAATAGGTGCACTAGTTCGGCGAAGAGATAGTGAAATACAGGTGGTATGAATAAGTAGTAGCAACGGCACCGGAAAAGTGCTTTGCCCGGGACGAGTAAACAAGCAGTAGTAACGCAGCAGTAGTAACGCAATGAAACGAGTAAACAAGCAGCGATAGCGATATTTAGGAACAAGGCCTAGGGATTAGACTTTCACCGAGTGGACACTCTCAACATTGATCACATAACAGAATAGATAAATGCATACTCTACACTCTTGTTGGATGATGAACACATTGCGTAGGATTACACGAACCCTCAATGCCGGAGTTAACAAGCTCCACAATTCAATGTTCATATTTAAATAACCTTAGAGTGCAAGAAAGATCAACACGACTAAACCAAGTACTAACACAGCATGCACACTCGTCACCTTCACACTATGTAGGAGGAATAGATCACATCAATACTATCATAATGATAATTAACTCCACAATCTACAAGAGATCATGATCATAGCATATGCCAAGTACTAACACGGATGCACACACTCGTCACCATTACACCGTGCGGGAGGAATAAACTACTTTAATAACATCACTAGAGTAGCACATAGATAAATTGTGATACAAAACACATTGCAATCATAAAGAGATATAAATAAGCACTTCACTACGCCATTCATAACGGTGAGTAAGTATTCTGTGAAATATAGCCTAAGAGACCCACACGGTGCACACACTCGTCACCTTTACACACGTGGGACAAGGAGTCTCCGGAGATCACATAAGTAAAACTCACTTGACTAGCACAATGACATCTAGATTACAAGCATCATCATATGAATCTCAATCATGTAAGGCAGCTCATGAGATTATTGTATTGAAGCACATAGGAGAGAGATGAACCACATAGCTACCGGTACAGCCCCGAGCCTCGATGGAGAACTACTCCCTCCTCATGGGAGCAGCAGCGGTGATGAAGATGGCGGTGGAGATGGCAGCGATGTCGATGGAGAAGCCTTCCGGGAGCACTTCCCCGCTCCGGCAGCGTGCCGGAACAGAGACTCCTGTCCCCCAGATCTTGGCTTCGCGATGGCGGCGGCTCTGGAAGGTTTCTGTGGGTTTCGTCCTTCGTAATAGGGTTTTCGCGACGGAAGCTTTAAATAGGCGGAAGGGCAGCCTCGGAGGGGGCTCGGGGCCACCACACCATAGGGCGGCGCGGCCCCCCTCCGGCCGCGCCGGGGTGTGGTGTGGGGCCCCCGGGGCTTCCCTCCGGCGGCTCTCGGGTGTTCTGGATGGTTCCGGGAAAAATAGGAACCCGGGTCTTGATTTCGTCCGATTCCGAGAATATTTCGTTACTAGGATTTCGAAACCAAAAACAGCGAGAAAACGAGAACCGGCACTTCGGCATCTTGTTAATAGGTTAGTTCCAGAAAATGCACGAATATGACATAAAGTGTGCATAAAACATGTAGATAACATCAATAATGTGGCATGGAACATAAGAAATTATCGATACGTCGGAGACGTATCATTGCTTCAAAACTTTCTACTAAGAATTTATTGCTTTATGAGTTAACTCTTATGCAAGACTTATTGATGCTTGTCTTGAAAGTACTATTCATGAAAAGTCTTTGCTATATGATCAGTTGTTTAGTCATTATCTTTACCATTGCTTTGAATCACTTCATTCATCTCATATGCTTTACAATAGTATTGATCAAGATTATGATAGCAGCATGTCACTTCAGAAATTATCCTTGTTATCATTTACCTACTCGAGGGCGAGTAGGAACTAAGCTTGGGGATGCTTGATACGTGTCAAACGTATCTATAATTTCTAATGTTCCATGCTAGTTTTATGACAATACTCACATGTTTTATATACACTTTATATCATTTTGATGCATTTTCCGGCACTAACCTATTAACAAGATGCCGAAGCGCCAGTTCTCGTTTTCTGCTGTTTTTGGTTTTAGAAATCTTACACGGAAATATTCTCGGAATTGGACGAAACAAAAGCCCACGGTCTTATTTTCCACGGAGCTTTCCAGAACACCAAAGGAGAGACGGAGAGGGGCCAAGGTGGCCCCACACCCTAGGGCGGCGCGGCCTGGAGGGGGGGCGCGCCGGCCTATGGGGTGGGCCCCTCGGCCACCTCCCGACTCTGCCCCTTCGCCTATTTATTCACTCCGTCGCGAAAAACCCTAGTACCGAGAGCCACGATACGAGAAAACATACTGTGACGCCGTCGCCGCCAATCCCATCTCGGCGGATTCAGGAGATCGCCTCCGGTACCCTGCCGGAGAGGGGAATCATCACCGGAGGACTCTACATCATCATGCCCGCCTCCGGATTGATGCGTGAGTAGTTCATCTTTGGACTATGGGTCCATAGCAGTAGCTAGATGGTTGTCTTCTCCTCTTGTGCTATCATGTTTAGATCTTGTGAGCTGCCTATCATGATCAAGATCGTCTATTTGTAATGCTACATGTTGTGTTTGTTGGGATCCGATGAATATGGAATACTATGTCAAGTTGATTATTGATCTATCATATATGTGTTGTTTATGATCTTGCATGCTCTCCATTGCTAGTAGAGGCTCCGGCCAAGTTGATACTTGTGACTCCAAGAGGGGGTATTTATGCTCGATAGTGGGTTCATGCCTCCACCGAATCCGGGACGGTGACAGAAAGTTCTAAGGTTGTGGATGTGCTGTTGCCACTAGGGATAAAACATCGATGCTTTTTCTAAGGATATTTGTGTTGATTACATTACGCACCATACTTAATGCAATTGTCTGTTGTTTGCAACTTAATACTGGAAGGGGTGCGGATGCTAACCCGAAGGTGGACTTTTTAGGCATAGATGCATGCTGGATAGCGGTCTATGTATTTTGTCATAATGCCCTAAGTCAAACTCATAGTAGTCATCATGATATGTATGTGCATTATTATGCCCTCTCTTTTTGTCAATTTCCCAACTGTAATTTGTTCACCCAACATGCTATTTATCTTATTGGAGAGACACCACTAGTGAACTGTGGACCCCGATCCATTCTTTTACATCTGAAATACAATCTACTGCAATCCCTGTTCTCTGTTGTTCTTCACAAGCAAACATCATTCTCCAGACCATATGTTTAATCCTTTGTTTACAGCAAGCCGGTGAGATTGACAACCTCACTGTTAAGTTGGGGCAAAGTATTTTGATTGTGCAGGTTCCACGTTGGCGCCGGAATCCCTAGTGTTGCGCCGCACTACACTCCTTCACCAACAACCTTCACGTGGCCTTCATCTCCTACTGGTTTGATAACCTTGGTTTCTTTCTGAGGGAAAACTTACTGCTATGCGCATCACACCTTCCTCTTGTGGTTCTCAACAGACGTGTGCATCACGCGCCATCAGGGAGGACGAGCTGGAGGACGAGCGGGAGGACGAGGTAGAGGACGAGGGTGAGGACGAGCTAGAGGACGAGGGGGGATGCCCAGCTCCTTCTGGCTGACATTCCCTCTGCTTCTAGCTCAGTGGCTTCCCAGTCTAGGGACGAGGACGAGGAGACTAGGGAGGAGGAGGAGGAGGAGGAGGAGGAGGAGGAGGAGACAGAGGTGGAGGAGCCTAGGGATGAGGAGGCTTCGATGGAGATGGCTCCTAAGAAGTTGCGGATTCGTGGGGAAGCGCAGGTCCCCAATGAGAGTAAGGAACCTGCTACGGATGATGAGAAATGGCTCATTGTCCCAGGAAAGATAGAGGAAGTAGTAAAGTAATTTCATTTTGGTTATGACACTTAGTATTTCCTAATGTTTGATAATTGTGCAGTAATTTTACATATACGAGGAAGAGTATCCGCGTGCCAGGGAGCATGATTGGAGCTGCTATTAGGAAGTACTGGCCGGGCATGTACACTCTGGTCCCTAGCGGCGAGTCCAGGCTAGCCTACAGTTGGGAAGACTATGAGATAGCGCCTTACCCGGGCTTTACTTCCGCGGCCGACACCGTGATCAAGAAGTTTTGGGTACGTAGTGCATACTTTTTGGGTTTCGTTCATAGTTGATAACCCCACCGTGATAACTCATGCCTCTCACACTTTCTGTTATGCTTGATTGCAGCGCAGTTATAGGGTGGGACTGAGCATAAGGAGAGGGCAGACGTGATCCTCTGTGCCATGTGTCGGAAGTTGACACGGCAGCAGTGGTACAACCAGAGGATCACGTGCATCAGCCACTTCTATGCTGAGCAAGGCGTAAGGTACACAAATCCTGAGATTGTGCAGGGACTCGCCCGGCTATGAAGATAGAGGACTTCATGTTGGTAAGTAATTGTTAATGAGATTCTATGTTGCGGCTAATTTGCAATTATATTGTTTGTTCTTCAAATGAGTTTTGATTCTGCAGGTTGTACCACATTGGGCTGATAACAATAAGAGGGCCGCCTTCATGGAGTTGGTCAAGAATTGGGTCAGCAAAAACCCCGATTTCAAGGCCGTCAGTGACCGGAACAAGGCAAACCGCGGGCATGAGGGAACACACAGTGCGGGGAGCAGCAGCACCGATCGCTATCGGGAGCGTCTGTTACATACAAAAATGGAACAAGCTGCATTTATTTGTTTTTCGATGATATGCATAACATTTGTTTTGTGATGCAGGGGAAGAAGCTTGGGAGGGATCTTGGTGAGATGAAAGCGTGGGAGCACATGAAGATGGTGACGCTCGGTTCGAGCGAGCCTCGGCCCGCGCCTGCCAACTACTTCAGCAAGGCCAAAGAGAACAAGGAAAAATACTGCGATGAGTTCGCCAAGCTCCATCCAGATGTGGAGGACCCTATGAGCGAGCCGATCGATGAGGTGGCGATGATGCTGGCGGGGTGCGGCTAGCCGCATGGCCGTCCTGTCTGCCTTGCTGGGGGTTTCAAGCCTGAGAGGAACTTCACGCAGATCAAGGCTACCCTCCCCTCCGGCGGCTACGGTACCTCCTCGCGGACTACATGTCGTTCTCGGGCAGAGGTAGATGTAAATCATCCACATTTTCATCCTCTGTTTTGACTCTTGTTCCTGAATGACTATGTTGATGAGACGCATTATTTCTGAAATTGTAGGCTCATGTCGAGGAGGCCTATGCAGCAGCTTATGAGGAGTATCTCGAGAAGGTTCGGGAGCATGACCTTGTGAAAGATACCTACTTCCAGTGGTCGAGCAACCAGATGGCGATAAGTTTCAATCTATATGGTTGCAAAACATCATAAGTCCCCTTGTTTGAACCTGACATATTTCTCTCCTTTCTTGCAGACTTTGACTCGGTTTATGATGACTGGAGTGTGAGAGGAAACACAACCAGAGCCACCTCATCCGGGGCCGATGCCAGTGTTCCCATCGAAGGAAGAATTCTATTGCATGTACAAGCGTCAGCGTTAGTTGACTCCGGTAAGTTGCTAACTTGGCTAAGTTGCTAACTTGTTGTTACATGGCTAAGTTGCTAACTCCCTCTAACATGTAGGGATTGGGAGAATTCGAGAACGTCTCTGCTGATGGTACACCGATGCACCCCGGTCGCTGTTCTCCTGGTGCTTCTGGCGCAGCTCGGCATGATTCTACTTCTGGTGGCTCTCGTCGTGGTTGTACCTCCCCGAGCACCGTCGAAGTACCTTTCCCTCGCTTCAACTCAGAAGAGCTGCGTGAATACGATCCTCCGCGTGGATCATGATAGTTGCTACATTGTACTAGCTACATGATGACACATGCTATCTTTGTAGTGGATCCTGTGTATGTACGATCGTCTTGTATGCTATATTTGTGCTATTTGTGGAATTTGGTGCTATATTTGTGGGATTTGGTGCTATATGGTGATATATTTGTGCTCTATGGTCATATATTTGTGCTATATATGTTACTGAAACATTCAATAGTATTTCTTGTGCATTTTTTGCGATTTTCAGAGCTAATTGAACCAAAATGGGAAGAAACAGAAAAAACTGGGCAGGGCTGACTCACGGCTGTGCCAAATGGTAGGGTCTGTGCCGACGGTGACACCATCGGCACAGCCGGCCCAGCGTCGCGCCATTTTTTCCCTGTTTGAAATGCCCATGTTTCGCGCCGTTTCTGGGAAAAAAGTGAGTAACTGTACCGACGGCAACACCGTCGGCACAGCCTAACGTGCATCGCCGGCGCCATTACGCCGTGGCGGACGAGAAGTGCACCGTGCCGACGGTGGCACGGCCAACGGCCACCTTCCCAGCCGTCGGTGCAGAGCTGTGCCGACGGTGGCAGGTTGTGCCGACGGTGGCCGTGGCTAGCCCAACCGGAGATGTGCCGACCACGGTGTGCAACGGTCACCGTCGGCACAGACGGTGCCGGCGGTGGAATGAGCTGCGCCAATGGTGCGGGGCCGTCGGCCCACGGCATCTCTCCCGTAGTGTATACCCATCGATGTGTACACACGATAGCTAGATATAGAACGTGAGCTGATGCATGTTCGTTAAAATAAAAATAAAATAGATATACGACTATACACTTTAGTATACCCATCAATGCGTATACATATTTAGTATATAAAATACGTATGGATTTGTAAAATACTCAGGCATGAACTCACATATTACGGCTATTTCTATGCCATTTATGGTGGCAAGAAAAAGCAATTTTAAGGAGCAGCGGGTGTTTACATAATTTCTACAAATTGAAAGAATTTTAATTAATATTAAAAAATTGTAAATTAGTTCGATAAATCTCAAAATTGGTGTTTCAACGGGATACTACAGTATTAGTTTGATAAGTCCTATATGATTGAGTCTAATAAAAGTGTTTAGGGTGGTATATCAAATTTGCATAGAATTGAGCCATAGAAATCCAATCTATAAGATTTTTGGTAGTACAATCCAAAGGGAACCCATGGGGAAAAAAATCCCATGTATTGAAAACTACAAAAATCATGTGAAATTCCTACAAATCCAAAAATGGCCTTAGAGGTGATGAGGACATCCCTACCTCACTACCACCTCCGTCATTACAAGATAAAGATGAACCTGCTGTGAAGCTTAAATCCAATGAAGTTCGGATTGGACCTATTATAAGGGCTCGTGCGAAGCTACTTAAACAACAGGTGAACTTGTTCCTAAACGATACTTTGATTGATGAGAACTTTATACTGCCTAAGTCTTGCTACTTATGTATCATCAGGTATGAAGAGGAGACAAGCATTGCACGAGGAGGAGAGGAGCAGCTGGACGTGAAGATGGACGTGAAGCTGGACATGGAGCTGGACATGAAGATATCTCATGGTCGCGCGAGGGAGGAGCGGGAGGCATGCACGAGAGGAGAAGAAGAAGTCCAGGCCGGCCCAGCATCCGGTCAGACCGGCCGCCACGCCCGCGCGCCCGGTCCCTGGCCCGGTCCGACCGGGCGGCACGCCCGATCCGGCCCGGCGCCAACCGGGCGCTACGCTGACGCCAACCGGGCGGGATACTGACCACACGCCCCGCCACCCGGTCGCCATCCAGTCCCTGGCCCGGTCCAGACCGGACCGGCCGGTCCCAGGCCTGGTCGACCGGCTCCCAGACCGGCCGTGTCCGAGTCTGTCTCGACCAGATCTATTCTGGGTCGGTTATTCTTGTATCTTTTCGACCAGAAGTCGTCCCGGACACCTATATAAGTGCTCAGGACGCCCCCCTAGCTGCTTTAGACCACGTTTAAGATAAATCCTAGTTCTTAGTTGTTTGCTTTGCAAAACTATTGAATCCCTACACCATATTGCTTGATATTGTGTAGATCTGAAAGTCTTGTGTGATCTGTTGTTCCATTGGGAATTAGTAGATTGCAACTTACCGCTTCGTGGTCGGCGGCTACGTGCGCAAGTGTGTGGAGTTGTGAATATCTTGCAGGGTTGAGAGCTGTTGCATTGGCGATAGGGATCAATCGAGAGATCTCGTTGTGTCATACAAGTTATCATCCACTACATCGTCGTGTTACTCCGGTGCTATCACCCCGTGATCATCATCACCACCGTTGCATATTGAGAAGATCGGGCCACCCCATATCATCTTGGTATCAGATTCTCGGGTTTCCTCGGTAAGCCATCCACAATCCACCCCATAGTTGAGTTGTGATAGTTTCCTATCCAGAAAAACCCAAAAAAAATTAGGGTTAGGGTTTGCCATAGCCTTAGATTGCACTAATTTCGAGTTTTAGTTGCTTTTCGTAGTTGTTTTTGCGTATCTTTTTCTTGCATCTAGTATTGTTAGGGTTTGAGTCTCTATTATCATCTAGTTTCAGTTTTTGTTACTCCGATTCCACATAGTGTACAGTGTGCTTGTTCCCAACCATAGACACAGCCTATCGATATAAGTGACTAGGAACTTTCCCAGAAGAGACTAGTTTTACCGCTCGACAGGCTGCTCATTAGGGTTTTGGTGGTGCATATCTTGTTGGCCGTGTTATCAAGGAGTTGAGTCATATATAAAAAAAAATAGAAAATTGAAAAGAAGTAAAAAGAGCTACATAGCTGCGTGTTATACAAAAAGAAAACTACAAAAAGAAAAGTGAAGTGCTAGAAGAATCAAGTGAAGACCTAAGTTTACTTTACTGCACCCGTAGTTGATTAATCTTGTGTCTATCTCGTTGAGCTTTGCTATCGTCTCTCTAGTGCATTGCAACCTTTCCTACATATAGTTGCATTGCCACATTTATCGCCTTGTGTGAGTATCATTGGTTGTCTACGGTCAGTGCTAGAGCTTGTTATTGGTGCAAATAGGTAGCCTACCTACAGCCCCACATATATCCTGCTTTGCCGTGTGATTTGTTCTTATACCCTTGATATTCGCTTCGCTACATCCGTGCACTAGTTGTTCCTACAAGTGGTAAGCAACACTAATTTACTTTGGAACGGTAAGATCTCCTTTTCTTATCAGTTTTTTGAGTGAGTTGTGAGAGTACCACCATATATTTTTGATTTAGTGCACTAATCTACTAACGATGTCTGCTAGTGATCAAAAACTTGTTAACCAGGAGAACAAGAGTTCTGCAGATCTCGTCACATGGAGGGAGTATGAGGCTCTTTGTCATGAGATGCGACGTGAATTCCGCGCTCAGGATGATGAGCTTAAAGGGACGGTCCAAGAGATCTCCCAAAAGCTGGATGCTACTAATGAGACCGTCACTACAATGCAAGATCAAATGACGGATATTCAACGCACTCTTCGAACTTTGACAATGTCTGTTGAGAATCTTACAAATCAACAGCGACAACAAAATGACGACATTGATGAAGCCCCTGGTCGTGGTGATCGTCCTCGAGGTTGGGCTCCACTTGGCCGCAATGGTCGTGGACATGACGAGGAAGATGGATTGGGTAAGCCCAAGTTTTCTATACCCAAGTTTGAAGGAGGGGCTGATGTTTAAGAATACCTCACTTGGGAGCTCAAGATTGAGAAGTTATGGGGTTTACATCCACATTACACAGAAGATAGGAAGATAAAGCTTGCTTCTTCTGAATTTGATGGTTATGCTTTGCGCTGGTGGGATCGATATGTGAGTGCTCGCGAAGAAGATGGTGAACCGCCTATTATCACATGGCGTGCTATGAAGGCGGCAATGACTGAGCGTTTTGTGCCCACAAATTATTTGTGCAACATATTTGATAAGTTGACCCTATTGAGACAAGGTGTGAAGACTGTTGATGAATACTACATGGAGATGGAGATGCTCATGCAGCGTGGCCGTGTCAAAGAATCCCTTGAGATGACAATGACTCGTTTTCTCAATGGTTTGAAGTATGACATCAAAGGCATTGTTCGTCATTACAGTTACACCACAATGAATGAGTTGCTACATCATGCAAGAGAAGCTGAATCACAGTTGGCTGACGAAGCAAAGATCAAAGGACGAGCTTCAGGAGCTGGGCGCTTTACGCCTCGCGCGCCCCCACCTGTGGCGCCGGCGCCATCGACGCGCTCCGCCCCTTACTCTACTCCGTCTAGCAAGCTGGTCTCCAATGTGTCTAACATAAAGAAGTCCGAATCTGCTGCAAGTACGAGTGGCTCTAACATGTCTACTGCGTGTAATCGTGATATGGCTTGTCATACATGTGGTGGTAAAGGTCACTTCAAGAGGGATTGTCCTAACCGTAAAGTCATGATTATCAATGAGGACAATGAGTATGAGACTGGAGAAGATGTTGATCCTAATGCTCCAGAAGATGATGACTATGACACTGATGGTGAAGATGCATATCCGTCTGATGCTCGCACCATTGTTGTGTCGCAGCGTGCTCTTAATGTGTTGCCTAGTGCATCTACTCAGCGCTGCAATTTGTTCCAGGCAAAGGCTTTAGTTGGTCCTGACAAGGCTTGCAAGGTCATTATTGATGGCGGGAGTTGCCGCAATTTAGCAAGCAAGGAGTTGTGTACCAAGCTGAAGTTGAAGTATCTACCGCACCCACATCCATACTATATTCAGTGGTTGAGCGACAATGGTGAGATGAAGGTAAACCACATGGTGCGTGTTGAATTTGCGATTGGACCGTATAAAGATGCCATTGATTTTGATGTGGTTTCTATGATGGTGTGTCACCTACTATTGGGTCGGCCTTGGCTCTATGACCATTCTGTGCAACACAATGACCGTGCCAATACATATCACTTGGAGTTCAAGGGCAAGAAAATCAACTTACAGCCTATGTCACCACAGCAAATTGTCAATGAGTCTCGTCAGAAAGTTGAAGTTAACTTAGAGGATGCTTCTTTAGATAGGCGAGAGAATTGTAATGTTGTGAGTGATATAACGAAAAGTGAGAGAGTGAATTCCTTAGTCTCATTAGCCACCAAAGAAGACATGAGAGAATTTAGCGAGGATCCTACATCCATGCCTCTTGTGCTCTTGTACAGGTGATGTCTACGGGTGCTTCTATTCTTGTAGACAGTGTTGGGCCTCCAAGAGCAGAGGTTTGTAGAACAGCAGCAAGTTTCCCTTAAGTGGATCACCCAAGGTTTATCGAACTCAGGGAGGAAGAGGTCAAAGATATCCCTCTCAAGCAACCCTGCGATCACAAAGCAAGAAGTCTCTTGTGTCCCAACCACACCTAATAGGTGCACTAGTTCGGCGAAGAGATAGTGAAATACAGGTGGTATGAATAAGTATAAGCAGTAGTAACGGCACCAGAAAAGTGCTTGCTGGCGTGTGGTTGATGGTGGTAATATTGCGGACAATACGGATGCGATGAGAACAAGTAAACAAGCAGCGATAGCGATATTTAGGAACAAGGCCTAGGGATCATACTTTCACTAGTGGACACTCTCAACATTGATCACATAACAGAATAAATAGATAAATGCTAGACTCTACACTCTCTTGTTGGATGATGAACACCACTAACCGTGTAGGATTACACGAACCCTCAATGCCGGAGTTAACAAGCTCCACAATATTCGATGTTCATATTTAAATAACCTTAGAGTGCATGACAGATCAACATAACCAAACCAAGTACAAACATAGCATGCACACTGTCACCTTCACGCTACGAAAGGAGGCATAGATCACATCAATACCATCATAGTCATAGTTAACTTCATAATCTACAAGAGATCACAATCATAGCCTACGCCAAGTACTACACGATGCACACACTTGTCACCATTACACCGTGCGGGAGGAATAAACTACTTTAATAACATCACTAGAGTAGCACACAGATAAATTGTGATACAAAACACATTGCAATCATAAAGGGATATAAATAAGCACTTCACTATGCCATTCATAACGGTGAATAAGTATTCCGTGAAATATAGCCTAAGAGACCCACACGGTGCACACACTCGTCACCTTTACACACGTGGGACAAGGAGTCTCCGGAGATCACATAAGTAAAACCCACTTGACTAGCATAATGACATCTAGATTACAAGCATCATCATATGAATCTCAATCATGTAAGGCAGCTCATGAGATTATTGTATTGAAGTACATAGGAGAGAGATGAACCACATAGCTACCGGTACAGCCCCGAGCCTCGATGGAGAACTACTCCCTCCTCATGGGAGACAGCGAGTGGTGATGAAGATGGCGGTGGAGATGGCAGCGGTGTCGATGGAGAAGCCTTCGGGGGCACTTCCCCGTCCCGGCGGCGTGCCGGAACGGAGACTCCTGTCCCCCGGATCTTGGCTTCGCGATGGCGGCGGCTCCGGAAGGTTTCTCGTACCGTGGCTTTTCCGTATCGAGGTTTTAGGTCGGGGACCTTTATATAGGCGAAGAGGCGGAGTCGGAGGGTCGACGAGGCGGTGACACACTAGGGGGCGCGGCCAAGGCTCGGGCCGCGCCACCCTGGCGTCTGGTGGCCCAGTGGCCCCCCTCTGGCCTCTCTAGGGTGTTCTGGAAGCTTCGAGTGATCCTAAGATGCTGGGCGTTGATTTCGTCCGATTCCGAGAATATTTCCTTACTAGGATTTCTGAAACCAAAAACAGCGAGAAAACGACAGCTGGCCCTTCGGCATCTCGTCAATAGGTTAGTTCCGGAAAACGCATAAATATGACATAAAGTATGCATAAAACATGTAGATATCATCAATAATGTGGCATGGAACATAAGAAATTATCGATACGTCGGAGACGTATCAGCATCCCCAAGCTTAGTTTACGCTCGTCCCGAGCAGGTAAACGATAACAAAGATAATTTCTAGAGTGACATGCCATCATAACCTTGATCATACTATTGTAAACACATGTAATGAATGCAGCGATCAAAACAATGGTAATGACATGAGTAAACAAGCTGAATCATAAAGCAAAGACTTTTCATGAATAGTACTTTCAAGACAAGCATCAATAAGTCTTGCATAAGAGTTAACTCATAAAGCAATAAATTCATAGTAAAGGTATTGAAGCAACACAAAGGAAGATTAAGTTTCAGCGGTTGCTTTCAACTTATAACATGTATATCTCATGGATAGTTGTCAATGCAAAGCAATATAACAAGTGCAATATGCAAGTATGTAGGAATCAATGCACAGTTAACACAAGTGTTTGCTTCTTGAGGTGGAGAGAAATAGGTGAACTGACTCAACATAAAAGGTAAAAGAATGGCCCTTCGCAGAGGGAAGCATTGATTGCTATATTTGTGCTAGAGCTTTGGTTTTGAAAACATAAAGAGAGCATAAAAGTAAAATTTTGAGAGGTGTTTGTTGTTGTCAACGTGTTGCGGTCAGAAACCCACCGGCGGGCAGCGACTGGCAACACCGTAGAGCCGGGAACAACTAGGGCTGCGGCTGGCCCCAGTCCCTCAGAGCGACGGCCCGCAAAGCCTTCTGGTCACACGTCCGATGCTGTCGCAAGGGCGTGCCACCTGACCTATACCTGGTCAGGAAGGTGTTGGATGATGCCTCGTTTAGTTTCCTGCATGGCATACACGTAAACATTAAATACGAGCCTCGATCGGCACTCGGGTTATCTCGTGAATCGGCTCAAAGAGCCGATCCACCCATGATTCGTACAAGGTGTCCGAATATATGGTGGTCCTGCTTGATCAAGATAAAGCTAATGCGATCTACGACGGTTTAGGGTTTTCACCGCATAATCGGATCATCCTACTCACGATTGGGCCTCGCGCTCGCGTACGGTGATCGTAAGCCGATCCTAGACAGGGCCTAAAAACCAACACGAGGTTGATCCCCGGAACATCCTGTCTAGGGCTAGCAAACTACACCCTACACGCCGCTGGATCCTCCAACCCTTTGTAAGGCCTAACTATTGCGGATATCAAACTAATCCTTGACGAACAAGGAGCAACCGTAACGGATCGGATCTACTAAACAATGATCAAGCGGGGTGCCGCCCCTACACCTAAGATAGGTGCAAGGGCGGCTAGATGTATGAGGGTTGCACTACGACAGCATATGATGCGAAGAACAATGCTAACCCTAACACATCTAAGATAACTACGTTGCTCGCAATCAAAAAGGCTTCAGTACAAGCAGCGCATGAACAACGTAATAAGCTTATGCTGCCTAGATCGCAAGATGCGATCTAGGCAGCACGGTGCTTACCAGGAGAAACCCTCGAGACGAAGGAGTTGGCGATGCGCCGAGATTGATTGTGTTGAACGTTGGTTGTTGTTTATTCCATAAACCCTAGATACATATTTATAGTCCCGGGGACTTTCTAATTTAGGTGTGCACCTAACCGTGCACGGGTAAAACTCTAATTCCTAACCGACACGTATCCTACTATGGTACAGATACACGGGCAAACTAGCCCAAACTTTGCATCTAAGACCGATTCACGTATTTCTTCTATATATATTCTTCAAGCCCATCTTGATCACGGCCCACCTCTGATCCGGTCAAATTCTGGTGATAACACATGCCCCCTGGTTTTGGAAATGACATTTCCAAAATCATTACGCTTTCTTTCGTCGGGTCATGTCGTGGCAGAGCAGAACCCGCCGCAGAATCCTTCATCATGATGCCTTGCCCTCTCCACTTCTCCACGTGGCCTGCGAAATTTTTCTGTTGGGCACCATCTCCTCGGAAACTGCTGTGGCATTGAATCTCCCTCATATCCCTTTTATTTAACCGTTCTAAACAGCTTGCTCCTCCTTCATCCTCCTCGCATTAGCACCCAAAAACCCTCCTGTGCCACCATGTCTTCTTCCTCCTCCTCCTCCTCCGATCTTTCCTATGGGTCTTCCTCCTCCCGCGAGACGCCGGAGGACATCCGCGCCCCAGAAGAATGGGACCAGGAAGACCACGCCTCCTCGATCTGGTCCGAGGACGACCAGTCCTTGACCAGCGGGGATGAAGATCTTCAGTTCCTCGCCGACGGGGAACTGGAATCGGAAAGCGAGGATGACCAGTTCCCCTGGGACGGCTGTCCCTCCTCTGAAGAAGAGGAAGACGACGATGACTACGACTCCCTCGAGGGCTACCCGCCGGTGAAACGCCTCCGCATGTGGTGGGACGACGACAGCAACGACGATGAAGAGGAGGATGAAGCTCCCGTAGAGGGCTACGGGAGCAGCGACGAGGAGCCCATCGGCAGTAGTGCCGATGAGAGCTCCGAGGATGACGACGAGGGCAGCGATGGCCCGTAGATTAGGATCTACTAGTGTAGGCCTAGCAGTAGTAGATTGGTCAATAGACCCTTCTTTTGTTCTTCCTTCTTTGAGCAATCGGCTCTTCCTTTGTAAGAAATCCTGTTTATTAATGAAGAAGTTTCCCCAATTCGATTTTGCCGATTTCTTTTAAACCGATTCTCAATGAACCGATGGCAACGCATCGGTCTCTCATAATCCGCCCTTCATCTCTTCGACCACGGGGTGACTGCAATCTTGGTCAAAACTCAATAGGCCAATGTCAGCGCATCAAGCCATTCTGATCTTTCCTTCATCCTTTCGATCAATGAATTTGAGTTCCGCCGAATCACCACCCTTGACGAAAATCGCGGCGCAGGACTAGCCGATGACCACCCAATCGGCTTTCAACAAAACATAGCATCCACCAGGCCAGCTACCCCCCGAGTCTCAGTCAAGGCGAAACAGAGACGAGGGCACGCCATTCAGGCAAATGGACCTGGGCTAGATCATGTCTGAGAGAACAATCATGCAGAGCCAGCCAGAGCCGATCACCCCTCCTCCATTGAAAGTCGATATTGCAGATGATCACACAACGGCTCAGAAGTAGAACTCCTCTGACACAGAGCTGGAGATCCTTGTGTTGTGCACATGCTACTGGTAGATCCCATAAAATTTGTGCTAGAGTCGATGGCCGTGCATCGGCTTTGTCCCTTACATATCATGCGAGATATATTTTTTTTTTACGGGCCAATTTTTCCATCGGCCCCCAATATATCACTGCACATGTATCGCACATGCTCATCTGATTAGGTGCCCCCCCGAGCCGATTCTGTCAGGGAACTGCTGAAATCGGCTCTGTGGTTAGCCAGGGTGCTATGTGTGAACATCGGCTTGATTAGGACCAGTGTGGACTTCTTCCAGCTCATTAGCCGATGTAACCCCATTTTCCATTAGATTGGCGTTGAACCCAGGCAGAACGGAAGGTGAGGATAATTTTGGCCGATTGCTGGAATCGGCCTCCATGTTGCTTGCTCGATGAAGGTTTTGTAACGTTCCTCCATAGATCCTTGGGGCCGATCACCTGGATTGGCATCGCCACGTTCGTCCATCGATGTTTGCTTTTGTTACACGGTCAGGCCGGTGGATAAAACCAGCCTAACCCCGTTCTTTGTCACGTCGATGCGCTCGCAGTCGTCCAAATTGATGCCTGAGAGTGGCTCTTGGCCTGAGGTCTCCCAAACGTTCATGCCAGCCGTCGAGATCTCGGCTGAATCATCTGCGTGGACGACTTCTACTTCGTCTCCATCCCACTGTATTAGGCATTGGTGCATTGTGGATGGAATGCAACAGTTGGCGTGAATCCAATCTCTCCCTAGTAGGACAGCATAGGAGCTTTTGCTGTCGACAATAAAGAACGTCGTAGGGACAGTTTTCCTTCGTACGGTCAGATCCACATTCAGAACACCTTGTGCGTCAGATGCTTGGCCGTTGAAGTCGCTCAGTGTTACATTGGTCTTGATCAGATCCGAGCTGGAGCGTCCCAACCGACGTAGCATGGAGTATGGCATAATGTTAACTGCCGCTCCGGTGTCCACCAACATCTTGTTGACAGGCTGCCCATTGATGTATCCTCGCAAGTACAGGGCCTTCAGATGCCTGTAACTTCTTTCTCGTGGCTTCTCAAAGATGACCGGCCGTGGGCCGCAGTCCAGTTGTGCCACAGGTGCTTCGTATAACCCTGGAGCGCTAAACTCCGTTGGAAGAATGAAGACCATGTTCGTGCCAGCCGATGTGTCATCATCGGCTTTCTTTTGTCTGGGGCGCCACTCTTTTCTTTGTGGCCGACCTTCTTCGTCCAGGGTTCGCTGAATTTTGGCGGCCAGATCAGGCCGTGCCTTCCTCAACGTGTGCAGGTATAATCTTTCAGCTTCCTCCAACCCACGCGGACGCTGAACCCTTCGCTTCTGGGAACGGCTGAGCCCATCAGGGCACCACCTTGGCCGATGATACTTGTCTTCTTCTTCATCATCGTCCTCTAGTTCCTCGAGATCTTCCACCCGAGCGGACTCAGCATGCTTGTTACGAGGCGGGAGAGGCCCTAGACGTTCGAACACGGACACGTTAGCTGCATCCTTCTTCTTCTGTTTGCATTCTGGGCAGTTGCCGATTGTTGGCAATCGGCTCATTCCTGAATCCCAGCAGTGTCTGAAGAAGGGGCAGTCCCAGTGCCTATCCACGTCGTCTTGCTCCCTTGCCTTTTCCTTGGCGTGGCGCTCATACCACTCCTCGTCGTGATCATGCCGACGACGTCTCCTGTCGTCCCTAGCCAGACGATCTTTCTCATCATCGTCGTTGTATCGCCGGCGTTGGTCATACTGACCCACATACTTGTTGAGGAGGTGATCAGAGAGAGGTCGCTGATATCTTATGTTCTTCACTTCTCCCTCTGTGACGTAGCGCTTGCCGTCGTGGCGGAGCCGGTCGCGTGGAGCGGCTTCCTTTGTGTCTTTGCTATGAGAGCAGCTGCCCTCATCTCCGTCCTTACCAGAGTAGTTCCCAGGTCCCACCATGTTGATATTGCACGAGAAATCTGGCTGGCACCCTCCATGGTAAGTGTACTCCACCATGTTAACGGCGGGGAAGGGGTGTGTGTCAACCTTCATGGAGTACTGGTTGAAAATTAGCCGTCCTTTTTCTATCGCCATTTGGATCTGCTGACGCCACACCCTGCAGTCGTTAGTGGTGTGGGTGAACGTGTTATGCCACTTGCAGTATGGCTTTCCGTTCAGCTCCTGCACCGTGGGGATCTTGTGGCCTTCGGGTACCTTTATATGCTTCTCCGTGAGTAAGAGATCGAAAATCTGCTCAGTTTTGGTCACGTCGAAGTCGAACCCTTTGGGAGGGCCTTGTGGCTTTACCCACTTGCAGGACACGGGGCCTGCCGCCCGAGTCCATTCAGCCACTGCTACCTCTCGATCTCCCGCAGCACCTTCATCCTCGTACGCCTCAACCAGGACCACCGCACGCTTGAATTTGTCCTGGTAAACGTCTGGGTGGCGCTGTTCATATGCTGACAGCTTCTGCACCATGTGCGCCAATGAAGGGTAATCTGCTTGGGAGGCCACGTCCTTGATCGATGATGAGAGGCCCACCACCGCCAACTCGACTGCTTCTTTTTCACTTACGTGAACCGAATAGCATCGGTTCCTAATGGTCCTGAAGCGCTGGATGTATTCTGACACTGTTTCCCCGCGCTTCTGTCATACTTGGGCTAGATCGGCAATACCAGCCTTGGAAGCCTCTGAGTGATACTGCTCATGGAACTGCTCTTCCAACTGCTTCCAAGTCCGGATTGAGTTCGGTGGCAGCGATGTGTACCACCCGAAAGCCGATCCTGTGAGGGACTGTGCGAAGAACCTCACACGCAGCTCGTCTGATGCTGAGATCGTGCCCAGCTGTGCCAAATATCGGCTCACATGCTCGATGGAGCTGGAACCATCTGATCCACTAAACTTTGTAAAGTCAGGGAGCCGATATTTGGGTGGTAGCGGGATCAATTCGTACTTGTTGGGGTACGGCTTGGTATAGCCGAACGTCTTCCTTTTCGGCATCATGCCGAACTGATCTTTCAGAATTGTACAAATCTGATCCGCGGTGATGGCTGAAGGTGTCGAACCCCGAAGATTCGCCGGGGTGGCATACTTAGCCAGCCATGCCTGCTTTTCCGGTTCCGAGCCAAGCTGCGGGAGCTGAGCTGCGGAGGTTTGTCGGAGTGGCGTACTTAGCTAACCACGTTTGCTTCTCAAGATCTGCTCCCGACGTTCCTCCTGCCGTTCCGGAGACCCCTGCTGTTGCGGCCTGGTTCGAGAGTGCCCGATTCATTGCGGTCGGCACGTATGCGCACGTGTATCCGTGCGGGATCTCCTTGGGCGCCTCGGGTAGGAATTGGTAGTCACTAGGGTCACCACCAATCTTGTAGACGACGTATGCCGATGAGTTCGGCACTTCCGGTGCTGCCAACGCGAACGGCGGCGGTGGACGGGACTCGGAATGGTATTTCTCCTTTGTAAGTCCCCGGAGCTGGTCCCGACGGAGAATACCGATGGCTCATGATTTCTGGATCACGCGCGAGCGACACGCTCCAAAGTGTTCACCGGGCTCTCGGAGTGGCGCTGCGGCCGAATGAGCCACCATGAAGTTGATCTCCTGACGCGGCGACCTGGTGCGTTCTTCGACGGGGTGGACAGGTCCACTCCATCGAGCGCGCCTTCGGTGAGAACCCCTTCCACCTGATGCCGTGGGAGCGGGTTCTGTGGAAAGAGCCGATGAGGTCGGCTTCGAGGACTGCTTTGATCTCGTCATGCTTCTTCTTGAGCTCGTCAGTCAGATCCTCGTACTTTACCGGAGTGCTTTCCGCCATATCGGATGTAGATGGCGATGCGGTGGATGTCGAAGATTGTCCCACCGGGCGTCCCAGAATGTGTTGCGGTCAGAAACCCACCGGCGGGTGATACGTCTCCGACGTATCGATAATTTCTTATGTTCTATGCCATATTATTGATGATACCTACATGTTTTATGCACACTTTATGTCATATTCGTGCATTTTCTGGAACTAACCTATTAACAAGATGCCGAAGTGCCGGTTCTCGTTTTCTGCTGTTTTTGGTTTCGAAATCCTAGTAACGAAATATTCTCGGAATCGAACGAAATCAAGACCCGGGTTCCTATTTTCACCGGAAGCATCCAGAACACCCGAGAGCTGCCGGAGGGGGCCCTGTGGGCCCCGGATGATAGGGTGGCGCGGCCCGGGCCCTGGCCGCGCCAGCCTATGGTGTGGCCACCCCTTCGACCCTCCTGCGCCGCCTCTTCGCCTATATAAAGCCTCCGTCGCGAAACCCCCGAGGCGAAAAACCACGATACGGAAAACCTTCCAGAGCCGCCGCCATCGCGAAGCCAAGATCTGGGGGACAGGAGTCTCTGTTCCGGCACCCTGCCGGAGCGGGGAAGTGCCCCCGAAAGGCTTCTCCATCGACACCGCTGCCATCTCCACCGCCATCTTCATCACCGCTGCTGCTCCCATGAGGAGGGAGTAGTTCTCCATCGAGGCTCGGGGCTGTACCGGTAGCTATGTGGTTCATCTCTCTCCTATGTACTTCAATACAATAATCTCATGAGCTGCCTTACATGATTGAGATTCATATGATGATGCTTGTAATCTAGATGTCATTATGCTAGTCAAGTGAGTTTTACCTATGTGATCTCCTGGAGACTCCTTGTCCCACGTGTGTAAAGGTGACAGTGTGTGCACCGTGTGGGTCTCTTAGGCTATATTTCACAGAATACTTATTCACTCGTTGAATGGCATAGTGAGGTGCTTATTTATATCTCTTTATGATTGCAATGTGTTTGTATCACAATTTATCTATGTGCTACTCTAGCAATGTTATTAAAGTAGTTTTATTCCTCCTGCACGTGTGCAAAGGTGACGAGTGTGTGCACCGTGTTAGTACTTGGTTTATGCTATGATCATGATCTCTTGTAGATTGCGAAGTTAACTATTGCTATGATAATATTGATGTGATCTATTCCTCCTACATATGCATGAAGGTGACAGTGTGCATGCTATGCTAGTACTTGGTTTAGTCTTTTGATCTATCTTACACTAAAGGTTACTAAAATATGAGCATTATTGTGGAGCTTGTTAACTCCGGCATTGAGGGTTCGTGTAATCCTACGCAATGTATTCATCATCCAACAAAAGTGTAGAGTATGCATTTATCTATTCCGTTATGTGATCAATGTTGAGAGTGTCCACTAGTGAAAGTCTAATCCCTAGGCCTTGTTCCTAAATATCGCTATCGCTGCTTGTTTACTTGTTTCTATGCGTTACTACTCGCTGCGTTACTACTGCTTGTTTACTCGTTACGGGCAAAGCACTTTTCCGGTGCCGTTGCCACTACTTATTCATACCACCTGTATTTCACTATCTCTTCGCCGAACTAGTGCACCTATTAGGTGTGTTGGGGACACAAGAGACTTCTTGCTTTGTGGTTGCGGGGTTGCATGAGAGGGATATCTTTGACCTCTTCCTCCCCGAGATCGATAAACCTTGGGTGATCCACTTAAGGGAAACTTGCTCGCTGTTCTACAAACCTCTGCTCTTGGAGGCCCAACACTGTCTACAAGAATAGAAGCTCCCGTAGACATCAAGCACTTTTCCGGCGCCGTTGCCGGGAGGAAAGGTAAAAGGCACTCATACTCCGGTTCCAGGTAATAGTACTTTTCTGGCGCCATTGTGTTTGTGCTCGAAGCTATTTCCTTTAGATCCTGCAATTGCACTTTTTGTTTCTTGTTTACACTAGTTTGGCATAATGGACAACAATGAGCTTCTTATTCTATTTCCTGATTTAAAACATGGATTGTTTGATGCGAAAATTAAAAAACCTATGAAATCTTATTTGCATGCTTGGTAGTAATATTAGTATGAACGCTTTGAACACCATTGTTGATAATGATATAGAAAGTTCTAAGCTTGGGGAAGCTGGTTTTCATGATCTTTTTAGTCCCCCAAGCATTGAGGAGAAAATTTTCTTTGATGATACTTTGCCTCCTATTTATGATAATTATAATAGTGGTCTTTTGGTACAACCTACTATGGAGAGTAATTTTTATTGTGATTATACTATGCCTCCTACACTTGAAGAGAATAATAATGATAGCTACTTTGTTGAATTTGCTCCCGCTATTACTAATAAAATTGATTATGCTTATGTGGAGAGTAATAATTTTATGCATGAGACTCATGATAAGAATGCTTTATGTGATAGTTATATTGTTGAGTTTGCTCATGATGCTACTGAAAGTTATTATGAGAGAGGAAAATATGGTTGTAGAAATTTTCATGTTACTAAAATGCCTCTCTATGTGCTGAAATTTTTGAAGCTACACTTGTTTTATCTTCCTATGCTTGTCACTTTGTTCTTCATGAATTCATTTGTGTACAAGATGCCTCTTCATAGGAAGCATGTTAGACTTAAATGTGTTTTGAATTTGCCTTTTGATGCTCTCTTTTGCTTCAAATACTATTTCTTGCGAGTGCATCATTAAAACTGTTGAGCCCATCTTAATGGCTATAAAGAAAGAACTTCTTGGGAGATAACCCATGTGTTATTTTGCTACAGTACTTGGTTTTTATTTTGAGTCTTGGAAGTTGTTTACTACTGTAGCAACCTCTCCTTATCTTAGTTTTTTGTTTTGTTGTGCCAAGTAAAGTCTTTGATAGAAAAGTAAGTACTAGATTTGGATTACTGCGCAGTTCCAGATTTCTTTGCTGTCACGAATCTGGGTCTATCTCCCTGTAGGTAGCTCAGAAAATTAAGCCAATTTACGAGCATGATCCTCGGATATGTACGCAACTTTCATTAAATTTGAGCATTTTCGTTTGAGCAAGTCTGGTGGCCTAATAAAATCCATCTTTACGGACTGTTCTGTTTTGACAGATTCTGTCTTTTATTTCGCATTGCCTCTTTTGCTATGTTCGATGAATTTCTTTGATCCATTAATGTCCAGTAGCTTTATGCAATGTCCAGAAGTGTTAAGAATGATTGTGTCACCTCTGAACATGTGAATTTTTATTATGCACTAACCCTCTAATGAGTTGTTTCGAGTTTGGTGTGGAGGAAGTTTTCAAGGATCAAGAGAGGAGTATGATGCAATATGATCAAGGAGAGTGAAAGCTCTAAGCTTGGGGATGCCCGGTGGTTCACCCCTGCATATTATAAGAAGACTCAAGCGTCTAAGCTTGGGGATGCCCAAGGCATCCCCTTCTTCATCGACAAAATATCAGGTTCCTTCTCTTGAAACTATATTTTTATTCGGCCACATATTATGTACTTTACTTGGAGCGTCTGTGTGCTTTTGTTTTTGTTTTTGTTTGAATAAATGCTTGTGTGGTAGAGAGACACGCTCCGCTGGTTCATATGAACACATGTGTTCTTAGCTTTTAATTTTCATGGCGAAGTTTCTTCTTCGTTAATTTGTTATATGGTTGGAATTGGAAAATGATACATGTAGTAAATTGCTATAATGTCTTGGATAATGTGATACTTGGCAATTGTTGTGCTCATGTTTAAGCTCTTGCATCATATACTTTGCACCCATTAATGAAGAAACACTTAGAGCTTGCTAATTTGGTTTGCATATTTGGTTTCTCTAGAGTCTAGATAATATCTAGTATTGAGTTTTGAACAACAAGGAAGACGGTGTAGAGTCTTATAATGTTTACAATATGTCTTTTATGTAAGTTTTGCTGCACCGGTTCATCCTTGTGTTTGTTTCAAATAACCTTGCTAGCCTAAGCCTTGTATCGAGAGGGAATACTTCTCATGCATCCAAAATCCTTGAGCCTAACTACTATGCCATTTGTGTCCACCATACCTACCTACTACATGGTATTTCTCCGCCATTCCAAAGTAAATTGCTTGAGTGCTACCTTTAAATAATTCAAAATTTATCACCTCTGATTTGTGTCAATGTTTTATAGCTCATGAGGAAGTATGTGGTGTTTTATCTTTCGATCTTGTCATTTACTTCGACGGACTTTCACAATGGACTAGTGGCACATCCGCTTATCCAATAATTTTGCAAAAAGAGCTGGCAATGGGGTTCCCAGCCCGATTAATTAACTTGTATTAATAATTCTCTTCACATGTTTTGCTCGATTCATCGGTAAGCAACTTAATTTTGCAAATAGACACTCCTTCATGGTATGTGATTGTTGGAAGGCACCCGAGGATTCGGTTAGCCATGGCTTGTGTAAGCAAAAGGTTGGGAGGAGTGTCATCCATAAATAAAGAAAAACTAAACTAAAGTACATGTGTAAACAAAAGAGAAGAGGGATGATCTACCTTGCTTGGTAGAGATAACGTCCTTCATGGGAGCCGCTCTTGAAAGTCTGGTTGATGAGGTAGTTAGAGTGCCCACTACCATTCGTTGACAACAACAAACACCTCTCAAAATTTTACTTTTATGCTCTCTTTATGTTTTCAAAATAAAAGCTCTAGCACAAATATAGCAATCGATGCTTTCCTCTTTGAAGGACCATTCTCTTTACTTTTATGTTGAGTCAGTTCACCTATCTCTCTCCACCTCAAGAAGCAAACACTTGTGATTAACTGTGCATTGATTCCTACATACTTGCATATTGTACTTGTTATATTACTCTATGTTGACAATTATCCATGAGATATACATGTTACAAGTTGAAAGCAACCGCTGAAACTTAATCTTCCTTTGTGTTGCTTCAATGCCTTTACTTTGATTTATTGCTTTATGAGTTAACTCTTATGCAAGACTTATTAATACTTGTCTTGAAGTACTATTCATGAAAAGTCTTTGCTTTATGATTCACCTGTTTACTCATGACATTACCATTGTTTTGATCGCTGCATTCACTACATATGTCTACAAATAGTATGATCAAGGTTATGATGGCATATCACTTCAGAAATTATCTTTGTTATCGTTTTACCTGCTCGGGACGAGCAGAACTAAGCTTGGGGATGCTTGATACGTCTCCGCCGTATCGATAATTTCTTATGTTCTATGCCATATTATTGATGATACCTACATGTTTTATGCACACTTTATGTCATATTCGTGCATTTTCCGGAACTAACCTATTAACAAGATGCCGAAGTGCCGGTTCTCGTTTTCTCGCTGTTTTTGGTTTCAGAAATCCTAGTAACGAAATATTCTCGGAATCGAACGAAATCAAGACCCAGGTTCCTATTTTCACCGGAAGCATCCAGAACACCCGAGAGCTGCCAGAGGGGGGCCCTGTGGGCCCCAGATGATAGGGTGGCGCGGCCTGGGCCCTGGCCGCGCCAGCCTATGGTGTGGCCACCCCTTCGACCCTCCTGCGCCGCCTCTTCGCCTATATAAAGCCTCCGTCGCGAAACCCCTGAGGCGAAAAACCACGATGCGGAAAACCTTCCAGAGCCGCCGCCATCGCGAAGCCAAGATCTGGGGGACAGGAGTCTCTGTTCCGGCACCCTGCCGGAGCGGGGAAGTGCCCCCGGAAGGCTTCTCCATCGACACCGCTGCCATCTCCACCGCCATCTTCATCACCGCTGCTGCTCCCATGAGGAGGGAGTAGTTCTCCATCGAGGCTCGGGGCTGTACCGGTAGCTATGTGGTTCATCTCTCTCCTATGTACTTCAATACAATAATCTCATGAGCTGCCTTACATGATTGAGATTCATATGATGATGCTTGTAATCTAGATGTCATTATGCTAGTCAAGTGAGTTTTACCTATGTGATCTCCGGAGACTCCTTGTCCCACGTGTGTAAAGGTGACGAGTGTGTGCACCGTGTGGGTCTCTTAGGCTATATTTCACGGAATACTTATTCACCGTTGAATGGCATAGTGAGGTGCTTATTTATATCTCTTTATGATTGCAATGTGTTTGTATCACAATTTATCTATGTGCTACTCTAGCAATGTTATTAAAGTAGTTTTATTCCTCCCGCACGTGTGCAAAGGTGACAGTGTGTGCACCGTGTTAGTACTTGGTTTATGCTATGATCATGATCTCTTGTAGATTGCGAAGTTAACTATTGCTATGATAATATTGATGTGATCTATTCCTCCTACATATGCATGAAGGTGACAGTGTGCATGCTATGCTAGTACTTGGTTTAGTCTTTTGAGCTATCTTACACTAAAGGTTACTAAAATATGAGCATTATTGTGGAGCTTGTTAACTCCGGCATTGAGGGTTCGTGTAATCCTACGCAATGTGTTCATCATCCAACAAAAGTGTAGAGTATGCATTTATCTATTCTGTTATGTGATCAATGTTGAGAGTGTCCACTAGTGAAAGTCTAATCCCTAGGCCTTGTTCCTAAATATCGCTATCGCTGCTTGTTTATTGTTTTACTGCGTTACTACTCGCTGCGTTACTACCGCTTGTTTACTCGTTCGGGCAAAGCACTTTTCCGGTGACGTTGCCACTACTTATTCATACCACCTGTATTTCACTATCTCTTCGCCGAACTAGTGCACCTATTAGGTGTGTTGGGGACACAAGAGACTTCTTGCTTTGTGGTTGCAGTGGTTGCATGAGAGGGATATCTTTGACCTCTTCCTCCCCGAGATCGATAAACCTTGGGTGATCCACTTAAGGGAAACTTGCTCGCTGTTCTACAAACCTCTCGCTCTTGGAGGCCCAACACTGTCTACAAGAATAGAAGCTCCCGTAGACATCGGCGGGCAGCGACCGGCAACACCGTAGAGCCGGGAACAACTAGGGCTGCGGCTGGCCCCGGTCCCTCGGAGCGACGGCCCGCAAAGCCTTCCGGTCACACGTCCGATGCTCGTCGCAAGGGCGTGCCACCTGACCTATACCTGGTCGGGAAGGTGTTGGATGATGCCTCGCTTAGTTTCCTGCATGGCATACACGTAAACATTAAATACGAGCCTCGATCGGCTCTCGAGGTTATCCCGTGAATCGGCTCAAAGAGCCGATCCACCCATGATTCGTACAAGGTGTCCGAATATATGGTGGTCCTGCTTGATCAAGATAAAGCTAATGCGATCTACGACGATTTAGGGTTTTCACCGCATAATCGGATCATCCTACTCACGATTGGGCCTCGCGCTCGCGTACGGTGATCGTAAGCCGATCCTAGACAGGGCCTAAAAACCAACACGAGGTTGATCCCCGGAACATCCTGTCTAGGGCTAGCAAACTACACCCTACACGCCGCTGGATCCTCCAACCCTTTGTAAGGCCTAACTATTGCGGATATCAAACTAATCCTTGACGAACAAGGAGCAACCGTAACGGGTCGGATCTACTAAACACTGATCAAGCGGGGTGCCGCCCCTACACCTAAGATAGGTGCAAGGGGGGCTAGATGTATGAGGGTTGCACTACGACAGCATATGATGCGAAGAACAATGCTAACCCTAACACATCTAAGATAACTACGTTGCTCGCCATCAAAAAGGCTTCAGTACGAGCAGCACATGAACAACGTAATAAGCTTATGCTGCCTAGATCGCAAGATGCGATCTAGGCAGCACGGTGCTTACCAGGAGAAACCCTCGAGACGAAGGAGTTGGCGATGCGCCGAGATTGATTGTGTTGAACGTTGGTTGTTGTTTATTCCATAAACCCTGGATACATATTTATAGTCCCGGGACTTTCTAATTTAGGTGTGCACCTAACCGTGCACGGGTAAAACTCTAATTCCTAACCGACACGTATCCTACTATGGTACAGATACACGGGCAAACTAGCCCAAACTTTGCATCTAAGACCGATTCACGTATTTCTTCTATATATATTCTTCAAGCCCATCTTGATCACGGCCCACCTCTGATCCGGTCAAATTCTGGTGATAACACAACGAATGGTAGTGGGCACTCTAACCCCCTTGCCAGACAAACCTTCAAAGAGCGGCTCCCATGAATTATTTTTATTTTTGGGTGGCACTCCTTCCAACCTTTCTTTCACAAACCATGGCTAACCGAATCCTCGGGTGCCTGCCAACAATCTCATACCATGAAGGAGTGCCTTTTTATTTTAGTTTTATTATGATGACACTCCTCCCCACCTTTGCTTTCTCAAGCCATGGCTAACCGAATCCTTCGGGTGCCGTCCAACAATCACATACCATGGAGGAGTGTCTATTTAGGTTAATTAATTTGGGACTGGGAATCCCATTGCCAGCTCTTTTTGCAAAATTATTGGATAAGCGGATGAAGCCACTAGTCCATTGGTGAAAGTTGCCCAACAAGAATGAAAGATAAACACCACATACTTCCTCATGAGCTATAAAACATTGACACAAATCAGAGGTGATAAATTTTGAATTATTTAAAGGTAGCACTCAAGCAATTTACTTTGGAATGGCGGATAAATACCATGTAGTAGGTAGGTATGGTGGACACAAATGGCATAGTGGTTGGCTCAAGGATTTTGGATGCATGAGAAGTATTCCCTCTCGATACAAGGCTTAGGCTAGCAAGGTTATTTGAAACAAACACAAGGATGAACTGGTGCAGAAAAACTCACATAAAAGACATATTGTAAACATTATAAGACTCTACACCATCTTCCTTGTTGTTCAAACTCTTTACTAGAAATTATCTAGACCTTAGAGAGACCAATTATGCAAACCAAATTTTAGCAAGCTCTATGTATTTCTTCATTAATGGGTGCAAAGTATATGATGCAAGAGCTTAAACATGAGCACAAAAATTGCCAAGTATCAAATTATCCAAAACATTTTATCAATTACCACATGTAGCATTTCCGTTTCCAACCATATAACAATTAACGAAGCGGTTTCAACCTTCGCCATGAACATTATGCGCTAAGAACACATGTGTTCATATGAAACAGCGGAGCGTGTCTCTCTCCCACACAAGCATGTATTTATTCAGAGAATGAAAATAAAAAAACAAAAATAAAAGCACACAGACGCTCCAAGTAAAGTACATAAGATGTGACCGAATAAAAATATAGTTTCAAGAGAAGAAACCTGATAAGTTGTCGATGAAGAAGGGGATGCCTTGGGCATCCCCAAGCTTAGACACTTGAGTCTTCTTGAAATATGCAGGGGTGAACCACCGGGGCATCCCCAAGCTTAGAGCTTTCACTCTTCTTGATCATAGTATATCATCCTCCTCTCTTGACCCTTGAAAACTTCCTCCACACCAAACTCAAAACAAACTCATTAGAGGGTTAGTGCATAATCAAAAATTCACATGTTCAGAGGTGACACGATCATTTCTTAACACTTCTGGACATTGCTCAAAGCTACTGGAAGTTAATGGAACAAAGAAATCCATCCAACACAGCAAAAGAGGCAATGCGAAATAAAAGGCAGAATCTGTCAAAACAGAACAGTCCGTAAAGACGAATTTTATTGAGGCACCAGACTTGCTCAAATGAAAATTCTCAAACTGAATAAAAGTTGCGTACATATCTGAGGATCACTCACGTAAATTGGCATAATTTTCTGAGTTACCTGCAGAGAATTAGGCCCAGATTCCTGACAGCAAGAAATCTGTTTCTGCGCAGTAATCCAAATCTAGTATGAACCTTACTATCAAAGACTTTACTTGGCACAATGATGTCTACGGGAGCTTCTATTCTTGTAGACAGTGTTGGGCCTCCAAGAGCAGAGGTTTGTAGAACAGCAGCAAGTTTCCCTTAAGTGGATCACCCAAGGTTTATCGATCTCAGGGAGGAAGAGGTCAAAGATATCCCTCTCATGCAACCCCGCAACCACAAAGCAAGAAGTCTCTTGTGTCCCCAACACACCTAATAGGTGCACTAGTTCGGCGAAGAGATAGTGAAATACAGGTGGTATGAATAAGTAGTAGCAACGGCACCAGAAAAGTGCTTTTCCCGAGACAAGTAAACAAGCAAGTAGTAACGCAGCAGTAGTAACGCAAGTAGTAGTAACGCAATGAAACAAGTAAACAAGCAGCGATAGCGATATTTAGGAACAAGGCCTAGGGATTAGACTTTCACTAGTGGACACTCTCAACATTGATCACATAACAGAATAGATAAATGCATACTCTACACTTTTGTTGGATGATGAACACATTGCGTAGGATCACACGAACCCTCAATGCCGGAGTTAACAAGCTCCACAATAATGCTCATATTTTAGTAACCTTTAGTGTAAGATAGATCAAAAGACTAAACCAAGTACTAGCATAGCATGCACACTGTCACCTTCATGCATATGTAGGAGGAATAGATCACATCAATATTATCATAGCAATAGTTAACTTCGCAATCTACAAGAGATCATGATCATAGCATAAACCAAGTACTAACACGGTGCACACACTCGTCACCTTTGCACACGTGCAGGAGGAATAAAACTACTTTAATAACATTGCTAGAGTAGCACATAGATAAATTGTGATACAAACACATTGCAATCATAAAGAGATATAAATAAGCTCCTCACTATGCCATTCATCAGTGAATAAGTATTCTGTGAAATATAGCCTAAGAGACCCACACGGTGCACACACTGTCACCTTTACACACGTGGGACAAGGAGTCTCCGGAGATCACATAGGTAAAACTCACTTGACTAGCATAATGACATCTAGATTACAAGCATCATCATATGAATCTCAATCATGTAAGGCAGCTCATGAGATTATTGTATTGAAGCACATAGGAGAGAGATGAACCACATAGCTACCGGTACAGCCCCGAGCCTCGATGGAGAACTACTCCCTCCTCATGGGAGCAGCAGCGGTGATGAAGATGGCGGTGGAGATGGCAGCGGTGTCGATGGAGAAGCCTTCCGGGGGCACTTCCCCGCTCCGGCAGGGTGCCGGAACAGAGACTCCTGTCCTCCAGATCTTGGCTTCGCGATGGCGGCGGCTCTGGAAGGTTTTCCGTATCGTGGTTTTTTTTTCCTCAGGGGTTTCGCGACGGAGGCTTTAAGTAGGCGGAAGGGCAGAGTCGGGGGCCTGACGAGGGGCCCACACCATAGGGCGGCGCGGGCCCCCCCTTGGCCGCGCCGCCATGTGGTGTCGCCACCTCGTGGCCCCACTTCGTATCCTTTTCGGTCTTCTGGAAGGTTCGTGGCAAAATAGGACCCTGGGACTTGATTTCGTCCAATTCCGAGAATATTTCGTTACTAGGGTTTCGAAACCAAAAACAACGAGAAAACAACAACTCGTCACTTCGGCATCTTGTTAATAGGTTAGTTCCGTAAAATGCACGAATATGACATAAAGTGTGCATAAAACATGTAGGTATCATCAATAATATGGCATGGAACATAAGAAATTATCGATACGTCGGAGACGTATCAAGCATCCCCAAGCTTAGTTCCGCTCGTCCCAAGCGGGTAAAACGATAACAAAGATAATTTCTGAAGTGATATGCCATCATAACCTTGATCATACTATTTGTAAACATATGTAGTGGATGCAGCGATCAAAACAATGGTAATGACATGAGTAAACAAGTGAATCATAAAGCAAAGACTTTTCATGAATAGTACTTCAAGACAAGTATTAATAAGTCTTGCATAAGAGTTAACTCATAAAGCAATAAATCAAAGTAAAGGCATTGAAGCAACACAAAGGAAGATTAAGTTTCAGCGGTTGCTTTCAACTTGTAACATGTATATCTCATGGATAATTGTCAACATAGAGTAATATAACAAGTACAATATGCAAGTATGTAGGAATCAATGCACAATTCACACAAGTGTTTGCTTCTTGAGGTGGAGAGAGATAGGTGAACCGACTCAACATAAAAGTAAAAAGAATGGTCCTTCAAAGAGGAAAGCATCGATTGCTATATTTGTGCTAGAGCTTTTATTTTGAAAACATAAAGAGAGCATAAAAGTAAAATTTTGAGAGGTGTTTGTTGTTGTCAACGAATGGTAGTGGGCACTCTAACTACCTCATCAACCAGACTTTCAAGAGCGGCTCCCATGAAGGACGTTATCTCTACCAAGCAAGGTAGATCATCCCTCTTCTCTTTTGTTTACACATGTACTTTAGTTTAGTTTTTCTTTATTTATGGATGACACTCCTCCCAACCTTTTGCTTACACAAGCCATGGCTAACCGAATCCTCGGGTGCCTTCCAACAATCACATACCATGAAGGAGTGTCTATTTGCAAAATTAAGTTGCTTACCGATGAATCGAGTAAAACATGTGAAGAGAATTATTAATGCAAGTTAATTAATCGGGCTGGGAACCCCATTGCCGGCTCTTTTTGCAAAATTATTGGATAAGCGGATGTGCCACTAGTCCATTGTGAAAGTCCGTCGAAGTAAATGACAAGATCGAAAGATAAAACACCACATACTTCCTCATGAGCTATAAAACATTGACACAAATCAGAGGTGATAAATTTTGAATTATTTAAAGGTAGCACTCAAGCAATTTACTTTGGAATGGCGGAGAAATACCATGTAGTAGGTAGGTATGGTGGACACAAATGGCATAGTAGTTGGCTCAAGGATTTTGGATGCATGAGAAGTATTCCCTCTCGATACAAGGCTTAGGCTAGCAAGGTTATTTGAAACAAACACAAGGATGAACCGGTGCAGCAAAACTCACATAAAAGACATATTGTAAACATTATAAGACTCTACACCGTCTTCCTTGTTGTTCAAAACTCAATACTAGATATTATCTAGACTCTAGATAAACCAAATATGCAAACCAAATTAGCAAGCTCTAAGTGTTTCTTCATTAATGGGTGTAAAGTATATGATGCAAGAGCTTAAACATGAGCACAACAATTGCCAAGTATCACATTATCCAAGACATTATAGCAATTTACTACATGTATCATTTTCCAATTCCAACCATATAACAAATTAACGAAGAAGAAACTTCGCCATGAAAATTAAAAGCTAAGAACACATGTGTTCATATGAACCAGCGGAGCGTGTCTCTCTCCCACACAAGCATTTATTCAAACAAAAACAAAAACAAAAGCACACAGACGCTCCAAGTAAAGTACATAAGATGTGCCGAATAAAAATATAGTTTCAAGAGAAGGAACCTGATAATTTGTCGATGAAGAAGGGGATGCCTTGGGCATCCCCAAGCTTAGACGCTTGAGTCTTCTTATAATATGCAGGGGTGAACCACCGGGGCATCCCCAAGCTTAGAGTTTTCACTCTCCTTGATCATAGTATATCATCCTCCTCTCTTGACCCTTGAAAACTTCCTCCACACCAAACTCGAAACAAACTCATTAGAGGGTTAGTGCATAATCAAAAACTCTCATGTTCAGAGGTGACACAATCATTTCTTAACACTTCTGGACATTGCTCAAAGCTACTGGAAGGTAATGGAACAAAGAAATCCACCCAACACAGCGAAAGAAGCAATGCGAAATAAAAGGCAGAATCTGTCAAAACAGAACAGTCCGTAAAGACGAATTTTAAAAGGGCACCAGACTTGCTCAAATGAGAATGCCCAAATTGAATGAAAGTTGCGTACATATCTGGGGATCACTCACGTAAATTGGCATAATTTTCTGAGTTACCTACAGAGAATTAGACCCAGATTCGTGACAGCAAAGAAATCTGGAACTGCGCAGTAATCCAAATCTAGTACTTACTTTACTATCAAAGACTTTACTTGGCACAACAAAACACAAAACTAAGATAAGGAGAGGTTGCTACAGTAGTAAACAACTTCCAAGACACAAATATAAAATAGAGGTACTGTAGCAAAATAAACACATGAGTTATCTCCCAAGAAGTTCTTTCTTTATAGCCGTTAAGATGGGCTCAGCAGTTTTAATGATGCACTCACAAAAGATAGTATTTGGAGCAAAAGAGAGCATCAAGAGGCAAATTCAAAACACATTTAAGTCTAACATGCTTCCTATGCATAGGAATCTTGTAAATAAACAAGTTCATGAAGAGCAAAGTAACAAGCATAGGAAGATAAAACAAGTGTAGCTTCAAAAATTTCAGCACATAGAGAGGCATTTTAGTAACATGAAAATTTCTACAACCATATTTTCCTCTCTCATAATAACTTTCAGTAGCATCATGAGCAAACTCAACAATATAACTATCACATAAAGCATTCTTATCATGAGTCTCATGCATAAAATTATTACTCTCCACATAAGCATAATCAATTTTATTAGTAATAGCGGGAGCAAATTCAACAAAGTAGCTATCATTATTATTCTCATCAAGTGTAGGAGGCATAGTATAATCACAACAAAATTTACTCTCCATAGTAGGTGGAACCAAAAGACCACTATCATTATAATCATAAATAGGAGGCAAAGTATCATCAAAGAAAATTTTCTCCTCAATGCTTGGGGGACTAAAAAGATCATGAAAACCAGCTTCCCCAAGCTTAGAACTTTCTATATCATTATCAACAATGGTGTTCAAAGCGTTCATACTAATATTACTACCAAGCATGCAAATAAGATTTCATAGGTTTTTTAATTTTCACATCAAACAATCCATGTTTTAAATCAGGAAATAGAATAAGAAGCTCATTGTTGTCCATTATGCCAAACTAGTGTAAACAAGAAACAACAAGATGCAATTGCAGGATCTAAAGGAAATAGCTTCGAGCACAAACACAATGGTGCCAAAAAAGTACTGTTACCTGGAACCGGAGTATGAGTGCCTTTTTACCTTTCCTCCCCGGCAACGGCGCCGGAAAAGTGCTTGGCGCGTAGTTGACGAGGGAGGAAAAGTGCTTAGTTGCCGGGCTTGCCAATGTGTGAGTGCCGTTTACCTTCCCTCCCCGACAACGGCGCCCGAAAAGTGCTTGATGTCTACGGGTGCTTCTATTCTTGTAGACAGTGTTGGGCCTCCAAGAGCAGAGGTTTGTAGAACAGCAGCAAGTTTCCCTTAAGTGGATTACCCAAGGTTTATCGATCTCGGGGAGGAAGAGGTCAAAGATATCCCTCTCATGCAACCCTGCAACCACAAAGCAAGAAGTCTCTTGTGTCCCCAACACACCTAATAGGTGCACTAGTTCGGCGAAGAGATAGTGAAATACAGGTGGTATGAATAAGTAGTAGCAACGGCACCAGAAAAGTGCTTTGCCCAGGACAGTAAACAAGCAGTAGTAACGCAGCAGTAGTAACACAGTAGTAGTAACGCAGTGTTATCACCAGAATTTGACCGAGTCAGAGGTGGGCCGCGATCGAAGATGGGTGTGAAGAAATATATATAGAAGAAGTATGTGGATCGGCCTTTTATACCAAGTTGGGCTTAATTGCCCGTGTATCTGTAACATATTAGATCGTATCGTAGTTTAGAGATAGAATCTTATTCGTGCACGGTTTAGTGCACGCCCACATTAGAAAGTCCGCTGGACTATAAATATGTACCTAGGGTTTATGGAATAAACAACAACTCACGTTCAACCCCAAAACAAACCAATCTCGGCGCATCGCCAACTCCTTCGTCTCGAGGGTTTCTATCGGGTAGCGACATGCTGCCTAGATCGCATCTTGCGATCTAGGCAGCACAAGCCCCACGTTGTTCATGCGTTGCTCGTATCGAAGCGCTTTTGATGGCGAGCAACGTAGTTATCATTAGATGTGTTAGGGTTAGCATTGTTCTTCGTTTAAGCATGCTTACGTAGTGCAACCCTTGCATATCTAGCCGCCCTCACGCCTATCTCAGGTGTGGGGCGGCACCCCGCTTGATCATTATTTAGTAGATCTGATCCGTTACGATTGCTCCTTGTTCTACAAGGATTAGTTTAATATCCGCAATAGTTAGGCCTTACAAAGGGGGAGGATCCGGTGGCACGTAGGGTGGCGTTCGCAAGTCCTAAACGGGATGTTCCTAGGATCAACATCATGTTGGTTTTTTGGCCTTGTTTAGGATCGGCTTACGAGCACCGTGCGTGGCCGCAAGGCCCAACCTCGGAGTAGGATGATCCGATTATGCGGTGAAAACCCTAAATCGTCGTAGATCTCATTAGCTTCATCTTGATCAAGCAGGACCACCAAGTATTCGTGCACCCCGTACGGATCATGGGTGGATCGGCTCTTTGAGCCGATTCACGGGATAACCCGAGAGCCGATCGAGGCTCGTATTTAACGTTTACATGTATGCCCTGCAGGAAACTAAGCGAGGCATCCTCATCACCTTCCCCGACCGGGTATAGGTCGGGTGGCACGCCCTGCACTTCGCAACGCCGCGTGTGACCGGAAGAGCATTGCGGGCCGTCGCTCGGAGGGGTCTCAGCCAGCCGCAGCTCTAGGCTCTTCCCGGCTCTACGGTGTTGACAAGGCCGCTGCCCGCCGGTGGGTTTTGGCAGTCAACACATTCTGGCACGCCCGGTGGGACAATCGTCTACATCAACCATATCGCCATCTACATCTGAGATGGCGGACGGCACGCCAGTCACATGCGACGAGATCAAAGCCATCCTCGAAGCCGCACTCTTCGGCTCTTCCCACCGAACCCTCTCCCATGGCGTCAGGGGGAGGGGTTCCACGCCCGAAGGCGCACTTGAGGGGAGAGATCTCTCCACCCCGTCGGAGGAGCGCATCAGGTCTCTGAAGCATGGGGATCTGCCCAAGGAGCTCAGAAGGAAACATGACGGGATCAAGGCAACCCTTGGAACCAAACTCATCGGCTCCGCTGAGAAGACCCGGCCGCACGATATCGGGCTCGGTAGAAACCCACGTCCGGGTCCCGGTGTCGACACGGTGGATCTCAGCCACCCCATAGATCAGCCAAAGTTTTCCTTTGGTGTCAATATGGCAGGATCTGCAAGCCGCCATGACAAAGAGGAAACAGAAAGCAGCCACTCCCGTGGCAAGGATGAAGAGGGAGCCGATCCGCGCGACCAACCCCGAGGTAAGGACAGGCGGTACCTGGCAAGAGAGGGAATAAGAAGCATGCGGTGTCAACGCCCACACCCCAAGCACCCTCTCAACAAATACGAGCAACACCACGACCGACGTCGGCGCTACGACGCGGACGATGAAAGGAATTTCCGGTCTGATGCCGAGACCGGAAGGCACCGCCAACATGGCAGAAGCAACAACGGGTACGATCGTCGCGCCGAAGGGAGGCCAAGGGAGCAAGATGACAACGCCAGACATTGGGACTGCCCCTTCTTCAGACACTGCTGGGATTCAGGAATGAGCCGATTGCCCACAATCGGCAATTGCCCAGAATGCAACAAGAAGAAGAAGGAGGCAGCCAACGTATCTGTGTTCGAGCGCCTAGGGCCTCTCCCGCCACAAAGCAAACGCGCTGAGTCACCTCGTTGGGCAGATCTTGAGGATTCGAAGACGAGGGAGAAGTGGAAGAAGATAGGTACCACCGGCCAAGGTGGTGCCCCGACGGACTCAGCCGTTCCCAAAAGCGCAGGGTTCAGCGATTGCGCGGCCTGGAGGAAGCCGAAAGGTTGTACCTGCATACGCTAAGGAAGGCACGGCCTGATCTGGCTGCAAAGGTTCAGCGAACCCTGGATGAAGAGGGTCGCCCACGGAAAATGGAGTGGCGCCTAAACAGAGGAAAGCCGATGATGAGACATCGGCTGGCACAAACATGGTACTCGTCTTGCCGACAGAGCGTAGCGCTCCACGACTCTACGGAGCACTCAAGGTGGACAACAGCAAGCGCATCAAGTCAGAGGTTGGGTTGGTTTTATCCAGCCTGACCAAGTAGCAAGATCAAACCAATGAGCAAACCAGGAGAGGCTGATCCTTGTGATCGGCCCCAAAATTTATGAAGGGAACTTACAAAACCTTCAACGAGCAAGCAATATGGAGGCCGATTCCAGCGATCGGCCAAAATTATCCTCACCCACCATTCTGCCTGGGTTCAACATGTTATCCAACAGAGCCGATACCATCAATTTTCTTGACAGAATCGGCTCGGGGGGGCACCCAGGTATATGAAAATACGAGGATATGCAACGTAAGCATCTCATCTTCTGGTGATGGGTATTGGAATATGGGGGCCGATGCACACGTCGGCATACGAGAGTCAGTGCGGATTTTTACGGAGCCGACGTACAAGTGCAATGCCCTGGCTAACCATACAAGCCGATATCTGCAGTCATTCAGCAGGTATCGGCTCGGGGGGCGTATAATCAGATGAACATGTGCAGATAAACATGTGAGAACATACGTGCAAGGAAACATTGGGGGCCGACTAAGAGAAATCGGCCAAATATAAAAAATATATGAAAATTCGAAAAATTTCGAACACGATCGATGCAAGCAGGCATCGACTTAAGGATATGAAAGCCGATGCATGGCCATCGACTCAAGGGGAGTAACTGTTACGATCAGAGGGTCAATGGAGCACAAAGGGAGATTTTTTATGAAGGAACTCCTCAATGGAGCAGTTTGGAAGCTCAGATCCTCTCTTCGAGAACAATGACAGGAGCAGCATGGGCGTGCGGGTCAGGTCTAGGATGGATTGCATCAGGTCCACCAAAGGAAAGGAGCCTATCTGGCCGGCAGGAGCTGAAGAAACTCGGGGGGCAGCTCACCTTGAGGGCTCTCTGCTTTGGGAGGCCGATTTATGTTTAAATCGGCTAGCTCGGCATAAGGAGCTCCCTCAGACATGATCGAGCCCAGGTCCATACAGCTCTGTTTTGCCTCGGCTAAGACTCGGGGGGCAACAAGCCTGGAAGATGCCCTGTTTTTAAGATCCGATTAGAGTCACCTCGGCTGCGGCTGCATCATGGTCGTCTCAGGGAGGAACTGGGAAGGAAAAGCCGTCGTCTAGTACAGGGCTTGGACCGTGCTGTTGCTGCAAGAAAAGGAAAGAAGTCCGACGCGTTGCTATCGGTCTTAGCATGACAAACGGAGGGAATGAAATTGGAGCGATTAAAAGATGAATGGAAAGAACAATTTCATTAATTCCAAGGAGCGGCTTTACAAGAAAGAGCCGATGGCTCTCAAAAGAGGGATCTGGGTGCCTAGTGCACTCGCTACTACTAGTCCTATACTACTAGTCGTCGCTGTCCTCGTCATCACCGCCGTCGACGTCGTCGGCGCCGCTCCCGAGGAGCTCCTCGTCGCTGCTGCCCCAGCCCTTGGCCGGAGCCTCTTCCTCCTCGTCATCATCATCATCCTCGCTATCCGCCCAGGAGCGGAAGCGCTTGGTCGGCGGGTACCCGATGGAGGAGGAGGAGTCATCCTCCTCCTCTTCCTCTTCGTCATCATCTTCGTCCTCGCTGTCCGCCCACATGCGGGGGCGCTTCTTCGGCGGGAGCTGGGCGGAAGGGGAGGCCTTGGCTTTCGCTGCTTCTCCTTCTTTCTCCTCCTTGTCGGAGGAGAAGGGATTCACTGCGGGGTGGAGGTTGTCCTCGTTCTTCTTCTTCGGCGAAGATTGGGGGAAGAGTTTTGAGAAGGAAGAGGAAGAGGAAGACATTGCCACAGGAGGAGAGGGTTTTTTGGTGCCGATAGCTGGGATGGAATAGAGGATAGAGAGAGCTAACCAGTCGGCACGGTTAAATAATGAGAAATCTGGTGAAGGTTTAATGCCATTACAGCTTCCAAGGGATCGATGCTAAAGGCTGTCGAATTTTTAGAGAAGCTGAGAAGACAGGGCATAATGATGACGGATGCTGTAACGGCTCTGCTCTGCCACGACATGACCCTTCGAAGGGAAAGCATAATGATTTTGGAAATGTTATTTCCAAAACCAGGGGGGCATGTGTTATCACCAGAATTTGACCGAGTCAGAGGTGGGCCGCGATCGAAGATGGGTGTGAAGAAATATATATAGAAGAAGTATGTGGATCGGCCTTTTATACCAAGTTGGGCTTAATTGCCCGTGTATCTGTAACATATTAGATCGTATCGTAGTTTAGAGATAGAATCTTATTCGTGCACGGTTTAGTGCACGCCCACATTAGAAAGTCCGCTGGACTATAAATATGTACCTAGGGTTTATGGAATAAACAACAACTCACGTTCAACCCCAAAACAAACCAATCTCGGCGCATCGCCAACTCCTTCGTCTCGAGGGTTTCTATCGGGTAAGCGACATGCTGCCTAGATCGCATCTTGCGATCTAGGCAGCACAAGCCCCACGTTGTTCATGCGTTGCTCGTATCGAAGCGCTTTTGATGGCGAGCAACGTAGTTATCATTAGATGTGTTAGGGTTAGCATTGTTCTTCGTTTAAGCATGCTTACGTAGTGCAACCCTTGCATATCTAGCCGCCCTCACGCCTATCTCAGGTGTGGGGGCGGCACCCGCTTGATCATTATTTAGTAGATCTGATCCGTTACGATTGCTCCTTGTTCTACAAGGATTAGTTTAATATCTCGCAATAGTTAGGCCTTACAAAGGGGGAGGATCCGAGTGGCACGTAGGGTGGCGTTCGCAAGTCCTAAACGGGATGTTCCTAGGATCAACATCATGTTGGTTTTTTGGCCTTGTTTAGGATCGGCTTACGAGCACCGTGCGTGGCCGCAAGGCCCAACCTCGGAGTAGGATGATCCGATTATGCGGTGAAAACCCTAAATCGTCGTAGATCTCATTAGCTTCATCTTGATCAAGCAGGACCACCAAGTATTCGTGCACCCCGTACGGATCATGGGTGGATCGGCTCTTTGAGCCGATTCACAGGATAACCCGAGAGCCGATCGAGGCTCGTATTTAACGTTTACATGTATGCCCCGCAGGAAACTAAGCGAGGCATCCTCATCACCTTCCCGACCGGGTATAGGTCGGGTGGCACGCCCTTGCACTTCGCAACGCCGCGTGTGACCAGAAGAGCATTGCGGGCCGTCGCTCGGAGGGGTCTCAGCCAGCCGCAGCTCTAGGCTCTTCCCGGCTCTACGGTGTTGACAAGGCCGCTGCCCGCCGGTGGGTTTTGGCAGTCAACACGCAGTAAAACAGTAAACAAGCAGCGATAGCAGTATTTAGGAACAAGGCCTAGGGATTAGACTTTCACTAGTGGACACTCTCAACATTGATCACATAACAGAATAGATAAATGCATACTCTACACTTTTGTTGGATGATGAACACATTGCGTAGGATTACAAGAACCCTCAATGCCGGAGTTAACAAGCTCCACAATAATGCTCATATTTTAGTAACCTTTAGTGTAAGATAGATCAAAAGACTAAACCAAGTACTAGCATAGCATGCACACTGTCACCTTCATGCATATGTAGGAGGAATAGATCACATCAATATTATCATAGCAATAGTTAACTTCGCAATCTACAAGAGATCATGATCATAGCATAAACCAAGTACTAACACGGTGCACACACTCGTCACCTTTGCACACGTGCGGGAGGAATAAAACTACTTTAATAACATTGCTAGAGTAGCACATAGATAAATTGTGATACAAACACATTGCAATCATAAAGAGATATAAATAAGCTCCTCACTATGCCATTCATCGGTGAATAAGTATTCCGTGAAATATAGCCTAAGAGACCCACACGGTGCACACACTTGTCACCTTTACACACGTGGGACAAGGAGTCTCCGGAGATCACATAGGTAAAACTCACTTGACTAGCATAATGACATCTAGATTACAAGCATCATCATATGAATCTCAATCATGTAAGGCAGCTCATGAGATTATTGTATTGAAGCACATAGGAGAGAGATGAACCACATAGCTACCGGTACAGCCCCGAGCCTCGATGGAGAACTACTCCCTCCTCATGGGAGCAGCAGCGGTGATGAAGATGGCGGTGGAGATGGCAGCGGTGTCGATGGAGAAGCCTTCCGGGGGCACTTCCCCGCTCCGGCAGGGTGCCGGAACAGAGACTCCTGTCCCCCAGATCTTGGCTTCGCGATGGCGGCGGCTCTGGAAGGTTTTCCGTATCGTGGTTTTTTTTTCCTCAGGGGTTTCGCGACGGAGGCTTTAAGTAGGCGGAAGGGCAGAGTCGGGGGCCTGACGAGGGGCCCACACCATAGGGCGGCGCGGGCCCCCCCTTGGCCACGCCGCCATGTGGTGTCGCCACCTCGTGGCCCCACTTCGTATCCTTTTCGGTCTTCTGGAAGGTTCGTGGCAAAATAGGACCCTGGGACTTGATTTCGTCCAATTCCGAGAATATTTCGTTACTAGGGTTTCTGAAACCAAAAACAGCAGAAAACAACAACTGGCACTTCGGCATCTTGTTAATAGGTTAGTTCCAGAAAATGCACGAATATGACATAAAGTGTGCATAAAACATGTAGGTATCATCAATAATATGGCATGGAACATAAGAAATTATCGATACGTCGGAGACGTATCACACAACAATGCAATAAAACTAAGATAAGGAGAGGTTGCTACAGTAGTAACAACTTCCAAGACTCAAATATAAAACAAAGTTACTGTAGCAAAATAAACACATGGGTTATCTCCCAAGAAGTTCTTTCTTTATAGCCATTAAGATGGGCTGAGCAGTTTTAATGATGCACTCGCAAGAGATAGTATTTGAAGCAAAAGAGAGCATCAAGAGGCAAATTCAAAACACATTTAAGCCTAACATGCTTCCTATGAAAAGGAATCTTGTAAATAAACAAGTTCATGAAGAGCAAAGTAACAAGCATAGGAAGATAGAACAAGTGTAACTTCAAAATTTTCAGCACATAGAGAGGTGTTTTCGTAACGTGAAAATTTCCACAACCATATTTTCCTCTCTCATAATAACTTTCAGTAGTATCATGAGCAAACTCAACAATATAACTATCACATAAAGCATTCTTATCATGAGTCTCATGCATAAAATTATTACTCTCCACATAGGCATAGTCAATTTTATTAGTAATAGTGGGAGCAAATTCGACAAAGTAGCTATCATTATTATTCTCATCATCAAATATAGGAGGCATATTGTAATCATAATCAAATGTATCCTCCATAACAGGCGGTACTAAAAGACTACTATCATTATAATCATCATATATGGGAGGCAAAGTATCATCAAAGTAAATTTTCTCCTCAATGCTTGGGGGACTAAAAAGATCATGCTCATCAAAACCAGCTTCCCCAAGCTTAGAACTTTCTATATCATTAGCAACAATGGTATTCAAAGTGTTCATACTAATATGTTCCATGGGTTTTTTAATTTTCGCATCAAACCATCCATGTCTTAAATCAGGAAATAGAATAAGAAGCTCATTGTTGTCCATTATGCCAAACTAGTGTAAACAAGAAACAAAAAGATGCAATTGCAGGATCTAAAGGAAATAGCTTCGAGCACACACACAATGGCGCCGAGAAAAGTACTTTTACCCGGGACCGGAGTATGAGTGCCTTTTACCTTTCCTCCCCGGCAACGGCGCCGGAAAAGTGCTTGATGTCTACGGGTGCTTCTATTCTTGTAGACAGTGTTGGGCCTCCAAGAGCGAGAGGTTTGTAGAACAGCGAGCAAGTTTCCCTTAAGTGGATCACCCAAGGTTTATCGAACTCAGGGAGGAAGAGGTCAAAGATATCCCTCTCAAGCAACCCTGCGATCACAAAGCAAGAAGTCTCTTGTGTCCCCAACACACCTAATAGGTGCACTAGTTCGGCGAAGAGATAGTGAAATACAGGTGGTATGAATAAGTATAAGCAGTTGTAACGGCACCAGAAAAGTGCTTGCTGGCGTGTGGTTGATGGTGGTAATATTACGGACAATACAGATGCAGTAGAACAGTAAACAAGCAGCGATAGCAGTATTTAGGAACAAGGCCTAGGGATCATACTTTCACTAGTGGACACTCTCAACATTGATCACATAACAGAATAAATAGATAAATGCTAGACTCTACACTCTCTTGTTGGATGATGAACACCACTAATCGTGTAGGATTACACGAACCCTCAATGCCGGAGTTAACAAGCTCCACAATATTCGATGTTCATATTTAAATAACCTTAGAGTGCATGACAGATCAACATAACCAAACCAAGTACTAACATAGCATGCACACTGTCACCTTCACGCTACGAAACGAGGCATAGATCACATCAATACCATCATAGCAATAGTTAACTTCATAATCTACAAGAGATCACAATCATAGCCTACGCCAAGTACTACACGATGCACACACTGTCACCATTACACCGTGCATGAGGAATAAACTACTTTAATAACATCACTAGAGTAGCACACAGATAAATTGTGATACAAAACACATTGCAATCATAAAGGGATATAAATAAGCACTTCACTATGCCATTCATAACAGTGAATAAGTATTCCGTGAAATATAGCCTAAAAGACCCACACGGTGCACACACTCGTCACCTTTACACACGTGGGACAAGGAGTCTCCGGAGATCACATAAGTAAAACCCACTTGACTAGCATAATGACATCTAGATTACAAGCATCATCATATGAATCTCAATCATGTAAGGCAGCTCATGAGATTATTGTATTTAAGTACATAGGAGAGAGATGAACCACATAGCTACCGGTACAGCTCCGAGCCTCGATGGAGAACTACTCCCTCCTCATGGGAGACAGCAGCGGTGATGAAGATGGCGGTGGAGATGGCAGCGGTGTTGATGGAGAAGCCTTCCGGGGCACTTCCCCGTCCGGCAGCGTGCCGGAACGGAGACTCCTGTCCCCCGGATCTTGGCTTCGCGATGGCGGCAGCTCCGGAAGGTTTCTCGTACCGTGGCTTTTCCGTATCGAGGTTTTAGGTCGGGGACCTTTATATAGGCGAAGAGGCGGAGTCGGAGGGTCGACGAGGCGGTGACACACTAGGGGGCGCGGCCAAGGCTCGGGCCGCGCCACCCTCGGCGTCCGGTGGCCCGATGGCCCCCCTCTGGCCTCTCTCGGGTGTTCTGGAAGCTTCGAGTGATCCTAAGATGCTGGGCGTTGATTTCGTCCGGTTCCGAGAATATTTCCTTACTAGGATTTCTGAAACCAAAAACAGCAGAAAACAAGAATCGGCCCTTCGGCATCTCGTCAATAGGTTAGTTCCGGAAAACGCATAAATATGACATAAAGTATGCATAAAACATGTAGATATCATCAATAATGTGGCATGGAACATAAGAAATTATCGATACGTCGGAGACGTATCAACAAGGGTACGGTTTTGGTTTCTAACGACATGACCCCTCTTCCTCTTGGTGTTTCTAATGTTTTGCGGGAATTTGGCGACGTGTTTCCGGATGAGGTACCCGCGGGACTACCACCATTGCGAGGTATTGAGCATCAAATCGATTTGATCCCCGGAGCTTCGCTACCCAATCAGGCACCATATAGAACGAACCCCGAAGAAACGAAGGAGATACAGAAGCAAGTACAAGCGCTACTCGACAAAGGTTATATCCGCATAAGCCTTAGTCCTTGTGTTGTTCCTGTTATTCTAGTTCCTAAGAAAGATGGTACTTGGTGCATGTGCGTAGATTGTAGAGCTATAAACAACATTACTATTCGATATCGTCATCCTATTCCCCGTTTAGAGGATATGCTAGATGAATTGAGTGGTGCTTCGTTGTGTTCTCTAAAATTGATTTGCGTAGTGGTTATCATCAAATTAGGATGAAAGAAGGGGATGAGTGGAAAACAGCCTTCAAAACAAAATTTGGTTTATATGAGTGGTTAGTAATGCCTTTTGGCTTGACTAATGCACCTAGCTCTTTCATGAGACTGATGAACCATGTTTTGCGTGAATTTATTGGCAAGTTTGTGGTTGTGTACTTTGATGACATATTAATCTACAGTCGTAATGAATCTTATCATACTATACATATTCGACATGTTTTGCAAGTGTTGCGTGATAATAAACTCTATGGTAATCTTGAGAAGTGCACATTTTGCACAGATAAGGTCATATTTCTGGGTTATGTTGTCTCTAAGCATGGAGTAGAGGTAGATGTGTCTAAAATTGAAGCTATTCAAAATTGGCCTACTCCCATGAATGTGAGTCAAGTAAGAAGTTTTCATGGTCTAGCTAGGTTTTATAGAAGATTTGTGCCCAACTTTAGTACTATTGCTGCACCTTTGAATGACTTGACTAAAAAGGGTGTTGTTTTTGAGTGGGGCGCAGCCCAAGATCATGCTTTTGACGAACTTAAGAGATTGTTAACTTTTGCACCGTTGATTGCACTTCCTGATTTCAATAAGCAATTTGAGATTGAATGTGATGCTAGTGGTATTGGAATTAGTGGTGTGTTGATGCAAGAGGGTCGTCCAATTGCATATTTTTCTGAGAAAATTTCTGGTGCTAAGTTGAACTATCTTATATATGATAAAGAATTGTATGCTTTAATTAGAGTTCTTGAGGTTTGGCAACATTACTTGTGGCCAAAAGAATTTATCATACATTCTGATCATGAAGCTTTGAAATATCTGAAAACTCAATATACTTTGCATAAGCGTCTTGCTAAGTGGGCCGAGTTACATTATTAAGCATAAGAAGGGAAAAGATAATATTGTTGCTGATGCTTTATCTAGGAAGAATATGCTATTAACTCAACTTGATGTTAAAATTCCTGGATTAGAAGTGCTATGTGATTTGTATGCTACTGATCATGATTTTGCTGAACCATATCGCTTGTGTGCTATTGGTAAAGCATGGGAAAAATATCACATACATGATGGGTTCTTGTTTAGAGCTAACAAACTATGTGTTCCAGAATCGTCTGTGCGTTTGCTCTTATTGCAGGAATCACATGCTGGAGGTTTGATGGGTCACTTTGGGCGTGAGAAGACGCTACTCATGCTAGCTGGCCACTTTTATTGGCCAAAGATGAGGCGGGATGTGGACAGGTATGTGAAGAGGTGCATTACTTGCAACAAGTCCAAGTCCAAGCTGAAGCCTCACGGTTTGTATACTCCTTTACCGGCACCTACTACACCTTGGGAGGATATTAGTATGGATTTTGTGTTGGGTTTGCCGCGTACTAAGAGAGGCCATGATTCTATATTTTTGGTAGTGGACAGATTTTCTAAAATGTCACATTTTATTGCCTGCCACAAAAGCGACGATGCGTCGCATATTGCTAACCTGTTTTTCAGGGAGGTTGTGCGACTACATGGAGTCCCGAAGACTATTGTTTCTGATCGTGACGTGAAGTTTATGAGCTACTTCTGGAAGACGCTGTGGAGAAAGCTGGGGCCGAAGCTACTTTTCAGTACTACTTGTCATCCCCAAACTGATGGACAAACAGAAGTGGTGAATAGAACATTGTCACAACTGTTGAGATCCATGATCAAGAAGAACCTGAAGGAGTGGGAAGATTGTTTGCCGCATGTGGAGTTTGCTTACAACAGGGCGGTACATTCTACCACGGAGTTGTGTCCTTTTGAGGTGGTGTATGGTTTCAAACCCATTACTCCACTTGACTTGTTGCCTTTTCCCATACACGAGAGAGTTAATATGGAGGCATCCAAGAGGGCAGATTTTGTGCGAAAGATCCATGTGAAGACTAAAGAGTTGATAGAGAAGAAAGGCAAGAGCAATGCTGCAAGGATGAATAAGAAGCGCAAGGAGATGTAGTTCAAGCCTGGTGATATGGTCTGGGTACATTTTCGCAAGGATAGGTTCCCGAAGCTACGGAAGTCCAAGTTACTTCCTCGTGGTGCTGGTCCTTACAAAGTGCGTGCCAAGATCAATGATAATGCATACTCGATAGATCTTCCACTTGATGAGTTTGGTGTCAGTAATTCTTTCAATGTTGCTGATTTGACACCATATGACGGAGAAGACCTTGGAGCGTCGAGGTCGACGCCTTTTGAAGGGGGGGAGATGATGAGGACATCCCTACCTCACTACCACCTCCGTCATTACAAGATAAAGATGAACCTGCTGTGAAGCTCAAGTCCAATGAAGTTCGGATTGGACCTATTACAAGGGCTCGTGCGAAGCTACTTAAATAACAGGTGAACTTGTTCCTAAACGATACTTTGATTGATGAGAACTTTATACTACCTAAGTCTTGCTACTTATGTATCATCAGGTATGAAGAGGAGACAAGCATTGCACGAGGAGGAGAGGAGCAGCTGGACGTGAAGATGGACGTGAAGCTGGACATGGAGCTGGACATGAAGATATCGCATGGTCACGCGAGGGAGGAGCGGGAGGCATGCGCGAGAGGAGAAGAAGAAGTCCAGGCCGGCCCAGCATCCGGTCAGACCGGCCGCCACGCCGGCGCGCCCGGTCCCTGGCCCGGTCCGACCGGGCGGCACGACGGATCCGGCCCGGCGCCAACCGGGCGGGGTACTAAGCCACACGCCCCGCCACCCGGTCGCCATCCGGTCCCTGGCCCGGTCCAGACCGGACCGGCCGGTCCTAGGCCCGGTCGACCGGCTCCCAGACTAGCCGTGTCCGAGTCTGTCTCGACCACGTTTAAGATAAACCCTAGTTTTTAGTTGTTTGCTTTGCAAAACTATTAAATCCCTACACCATATTGCTTGATATTGTGTAGATCTGAAAGTCTTGTGTGATCTGTTGTTCCATTGGGAATTAGTAGATTGCAACTTACCGCTTCGTGGTCGGCGGCTACGTGCGCAAGTGTGTGAAGTTACGAATATCTTGCAGGGTTGAGAGTTGTTGCATTGGTGACAGGGACCAATCGAGAGATCTTGTTGCGTCATACAAGTTATCATCCACTACATCGTCGTGTTCCTCCGCTGCTATCACCCCGTGATCATCATCACCACCGTTGCTTACTGAGAAGATCGGCCACCCCATATCAAGAGGTCATAATAACTACCTGCCACAAAGTAGGGAGACTTTCATCCATATGATATTCAACTCCACATGATGTTTGCACAAGCTATACAAATCTGTGGTTAAAAATTCCATGTTTCATGTATATGTTACATGATAAATTTATTTTTTTATAAATAAACCAACAATCAAGATATGATGCCCATGTATTTGTGAGGGCCACCTTGCTAGTTAATTATAGTAACAAATCGATATTTCGATTGCCTAAAATGCATGATAATACTTATGATATCCCACTATGGCTAATCAACATTACTACCTTGTAAAATATTAAAACCTAAATGTGGAATTATTGAATATTACAAAATTTTCTATAATCTTCAAATATATTATTAAAATAGCATATGTCTATATTAATGTTGCCCGACATACAATTACCCATGTATATACCCCTCGAGGGAATGAATTCTACAAAAAGAAAAGACCGAGAGAAGGAATATTGTGCAGTTAATGGCGGACTAATGTCTTATGAGCATCTAATACAGTACGTCCTCAGGTGATGGCCATTTAGTTTTAAGACTAGTTGATACTCCTTTCGTCATCTAAACCGCAAGGTCAAGAGTTTTCACCTGAAGCATAGAGCAACGAATTTAGCCACAACGGCGCCTCCAAGAGGCTTACAGTTGGCGTCGAAACGCTGAGCTTTTATTCGGAAAATTCTTCGCACACACTCAATATCTTGAACTGCCTACTGTCTTCGAGCCCCGGCTCTAGAACGCGATATAGGAGAAGCCAGGACGCCATGCTGTCAACTCCAGGATCTTCCATTGCCTGCTCCTCGACATCCTTATCTGTAAAAAATATATAGATCCATTTTAGTTATAAAATTATCTTTATCTGTAAAAAACTAAAAATTAAGCAAATTGTTTTAGGGCGGGAGGACAACGATTCATGTCACCTAGATTTTCCTAGCAGAGCAATTGAAGTCTGTGTCGCTGAGAAGCAAGAACGTGGTATGTGTCGATGGATCATGGATGCATCGTGGGACGCCTGGCGTGGTGTCCTCTATGGCTTGTCACACAATTCAAGGATCTGACAACAAAGCAGCATGGACCGCATGTTCGAGTTGCACGGTAGCCGAAGGGACATCTGTCAAAGGCAGGCAGGAGCGTGGTGCACGCGGGTGACGTGAATCAACTTAAAAACAAAGAGGTGAAATGATCGCACGTTAGCTGCAGAGAGCGAGATGTACATGTACCTATCATCCAAAGGCAACAGAGGCTAAAAAGGGGTGGGCGCGCGGCTAAAAAGGGGTGGGCGCGCTCTGGTCCTGACTGCGCTCTATAGGCCGTGTCAGCACGAGATCTGTCTCGTCCACCGATGTCCTTCCATGAGAAAACACTACTCATCGCTGATTGCCACCGCCGTCCTTGTTGCGATCGACAATGTGGTCCGCCGTCCGTATAATTCCAGGCCGACCGATCCATCACCTATTCACCTGCCATCGGTGGACCGGGCATCTGCATCATGTTCATGTCGTGCCCACATCAACCGTACTGGAGCATCCACATACCGTCCGAGGACGACGTACGGCGCTCTTTCCTGATTTTAGGGGGCTTCCCTTGAACGGCATATGTTTGTAGTGTGATGATAACTTCGGTTCATGGTCTCAAGCATTTGTTTTCAAAGTCAAATGTTGTTTACAAACTATAGGAAAAAATGATTGATTTATGCAAATGAGCCTAAACTCCACTAGCCAAGTACGAATGTAATTATTAGGTTCTACATATTCCACATACTAGTGACACATTGCCAATACAATTCAAATACATCGACCCTTTGTGCCTGCAACGTTTCATGTTGCTGATGGCAACAACTCCGTGTGTACCAACTCGTTGGGACTCCAAGTAGAGAGTGTTGTAGCAAACGTCTTTTTCCCAAAAGGATGACTTGAGGGTTTATATCGAACTCTCTGAAATTAATTGTTGAAGAATTAATCCCCTTCTCCTCTTCAAGCAATCTAAAAACCAAAATAAATTGCCTTGTGTCCCCAATTTCACCGCTTGGTTGTGAAGCACAAGGTTTCATGTAAGTAATATGAAGAGTATATAGTAAATAAATAAAAGTAAAGCAATCTATACTAGGCAAGAAAAGTAAAACAATAAAGTAAAGGTCTTTTGGGTTTTAGATTGAATTTTGGTAAAGGTTAAAATATTTATTGATTTTCCAAATTAATAAGTGCTGAAATTGTAGAAGTTGATAAAAGTGTTGGTTTGGTGTTTCTTATGATTAAAACTGGACCGGGTTCGTGGTTTCACTTGTCTACTCTCTCATAAATGCGTATTGGACTTAAACAATTCATAAATTATCACTACGATAGAGCTTTGATAACACAATCATGTAACACGTATTAAAATATGTTGCATGCAAAATCCAAGTAACACAATATTTGTGTGCCTACGGCCGACAGTAACACAAACTATATAAGACCCTAAGTTGTGTTACAGATATATCGACGTAGTAATATATAAATATGTGTGGCGTGTAGTGTGATACAAGTACATTGAAATAGTAACACATTGAAATAGTCACCTCTTTGTTTTTGCCGCAGGGACATATGTCAAAGGCAGGTAGGAGCGTGGTGCACGAGGGCGACGTGAAGCAACTTCTCCTAATAAAAAACAAAGAGGTGAAATGGCCGCACGTTAGCTGCAGAGAGCGAGATCTACGTATCATCCCAAGGCAACAGAGGCTAAAATGGGATGGGGCGCGCCATGGTCCTGACTGCGCTTATAGGCCGTGGCAGCACCAGATCGATCTGTCTCGTCCACCGACGTCCTTCATGTGCAATGCGATTCCATGAGAAAACACTACTCATCGCTGATTGCCACCACCGTCCCTGTTGCGATCGACAGCGTGCTCCGCGTGCGCTTGCCTCGTGTAGTTTGTTATACGTACTCCGTATAATTCCAGGCCGACCGATCCATCACCTGTCATCGGTGGACCGGGCACCCGCATCATGTCGCGCCCACAGCAACCGTATTGGAGCATCATGTTGGCTGATCGTGTTTCGTATTGGAGCATCATGTTGGCTGATCGTGTTGGTTGGTTTGCTGAAAATCCGGGCCACGTTTCTGTTTTCTCCCTATCTGCTATGGTCTGCTGTGAGTCCGTAAGTAATTCTTGTAGAATCTATCCGTATGTGTAGCATTACTGATCCACACACCGTCTGAGGACAGCGTACGGCGCTCGCTCCCGCTTTTAAACGGCATATGTTTGCAAGAAAAAATAGAGAAGGCAATTTATAGTCTACTTTGAATTTAAAGTTTCCACCATCAAAATGATCACCAAGTTTGGCCTCCAAAATTACAACAGAACATAGCAGTAAATCAAAATAGATCGTCCGTTGGCGATGTTCCTGCCGCCTGCCGCTCCTGAGCGCATGCAGCTGACGCTATCACGTCCCAAAGATTTCCAAATTTTGAAATATAAAAATAAAGAAATTTACAAGATTGTTGGCTATAAAAAATTCCACACTGAACTAAAACTTTTGTGCCTAGTTAAAATTAGTTCCCTAAATGATAAATTCATAAACCTTTAGTTTCAAAATATTTGGAAACAACACTTTACTTTTTAAAGGTTTTTATTTTATTATCAAAAGGAAATATTATGACACAAAGTAGAAGTACTAAAACCCTATTTTAAAGTACTGCATAAATACATACAACATTTTGAATTTTTGTAATTTATTCTGAAGCCAAAATAGTGCCAAAACATTTTAGAACTAATATATTTATTCCAATTTTCTAAAACTATTTGATCAAAGTTTGAATCAATTTGGATTTGGCAAATCAAGTAAAAGAAAAAAAAACTGAATGCTCTGAGAAATATGATTCACCTGCATTTATTGTCCACACATCATTTTCCTCATTGAACTGAATGCTCTGTATTTTCTCATATAATGTGTGTAGTTGTTGATGAGCCATGATAGATAGAGGCAGCTGGAACATATCATAAATATCCTCTTCTGTAATATTGTGTACAGAGGCCATATTTTGTTCTTGGTCCTTGGCAAAAGAGTATAGTTGAGGCATATCTAATTCCGTATAATCTTCATCCCATTTATCTTTCCATAATTGTTTGGATTGTCCACTATTGATTGAGCAACTGGATATACTTCTGAATTTATCATTTAGTGACATACAATCTCTCCACCAGAAGGAGCCTTGAGGTATAGTGGCATGTGGTGCACCTCTGTTATTATAATATGCTTGCCAAATGAGGTTTACCCAAGGTATATCCTTGTGATTATAGAATTTATATAGATTCTTCATCAGTAATGCTTGATTCTGTACTCTAGAATTTAGAACTCCCAATCCTCCCTGCTTCTTAGGCTTGCATATAGTATCCCAACTCACCAAGCATCTTCCTTGCATTTTTTGATCTCTGTCAGCCCAAATTAATTGTCTTCCACTTTTTTCAAAGTGAATGAAGATTGTGACAGGCACTTTTATCGAGCACATAGCATACATTGGAAGGGAGTTGATGACTGAATTTAGCAAGGTTAATTTCCCAGTATAGGACATCAGAGAGGAAATTCCTGATAATCTTTTATCCAACCTGCTCACTAAAGGCATGAGCTCTGCAACTGATGGTCTTGTGGTACCAAGTGGTAATCCAAGATATGTAAATGGTAAGGATTCCACTTTACATCCAAAAACCTCTGCGAGTCTGGTTGCTTCCTCTTGGATCACATTAATTGGAACCAATGTTGTTTTGTGGAAGTTCACTTTGAGCCCTGTGGAAGTACTGAACCGCTCCATTAACCCTTTAAGGTGGTTTAGTTGGTTTTCATCTGCTGGCATTATCATGAGTGTATCATCCGCATATTGTATGATGGGGTACTGTTGCCCATAGTCACAACCTGTTGGTAAACTAATATCTCCTTTCCTCCATGCATCATTTATTACTGCTTGCAGAAGTTCGGATGTGATAACAGATAATAATGGCGATAAAGGATCACCTTGCCTGACTCCCCTCTTACATATAATTTTTCCCCAGGTACTCCATTCAATAGCACAGAAGTTGTTGCCGTGTATAGGATAGATTTGACCAATTGAATCCATTTAGGTCCAAAACCCTTTGCTTCCAGCATAGCAATAATGGCTTTATAATCCACCTTATCAAAAGCTTTTTCAAAGTCAATCTTGAGTATGATGATTGGTTTCTTTGATATGTGGCATAAATGCAAGTATTCAAATGTCCATCCTAAACAATTCTAAATTGATTTTCCTTTGATGAACCCATATTGGTTGTGGTGCAAGATGGGTATAATATCTTTCTGCAATCTGTTGGCCATCAATTTGGTGATAAATTTTAGTGGCAAACTGACCAAAGAAATGGGTCTGAAATCATTCATAGTTTGTGGGTCATTGCATTTAGGAATCAGAGTGATATGAGCAGTGTTAATAGATTCCAAGCAGGTAGTACCATTGTAAAAATCTGTGACTAATCTCTTGAATTCCTGTTTGACTGTGGGCCAACATTTCTTGAGGAAGGCTCCATTAAATCCATCAGGCCCAGGGGCTTTGTCGGATGGTATTTCTTTGATAATCATATCTACTTCTTCATCACTGAATGGTTCATCAAGGTGCCTCAAATCATGAGATTGAATTATTTCATTGAGATTGAAATGCATCACAGTATATTCTGACTCCCCTAGTCTCTTCTTGAATGAATTCCAAATGATATGTCCTTTATGGTCATGATTACTGACAATAGATCCATCTTCTGCTGTGAGTGAAGTAATGAGATTTTGCCTGTAGCTCTGGGTAGCCACAGTGTGAAAGAATTTGGTGTTTTCATCTCCCAATTGAGCCATCTGATTTTTGCTCTATTCTTCCAATAAATCCTCTTAGCCTCCAACATTTTCCTAGTATGGGCTTCTAGAATGTTCTTGAAATTGTTTTCCATAATGGACAGGTTTCTCTGTTCCTCAATGTCATCCAAGAGAGCCAAAGTATAGTGACAATTGGATATAATAATATTTAATTTAGATATGTTCTTGCTCCACTTTTTCAGTCCATATCTGACACTTTTGAGCTTTGCATAGATAGTTCTGGTTGGGTCTTGGTAATATGTGGCTTCCTCCCAGGACTTATTCACTATTTCCTTGAAACCATCAAAGTCTAACCAATAATTTTCAAATCTGAAAATATTAGAGTTAGGTATATTAGTTCCTATCTGAATATGAATAGGAACATGATCTGACCCCAATCTTGCCAAAGGAAATGATAGAGTGTTGGGGAAATCACTAGTCCAATCAGCAGATGTGAAAACCCAGTCCAATCTTTCCAGTAAGGGGTTGTCTTGCATGTTGCTCCAAGTGAAATCCCTTCCTTTAAGTGGGATTTCTTCAAGATCATGGCTCTGTATCACATTATTGAAAGCCATTATATTATTTGGGTCTCCACCCTGTTTATTTCTATTGGAAGGAGCTCTTATCAGGTTGAAATCACCCACAATCATCCAATACATCATAGTGGTGGTATTCAAATTTTCCATCCATTCCAGGAAATCGGATCTTCCCTCATTGTGGGCAGGACCATATATGTTAGTAAGATACCATGATTTCCCAGATAGTTGGCATGTAAATTTCACTGTCACATGATGCTTGCTATTATCCACCAATAGCCCATCAAAAAGATTTTCATTCCATACAGTAATTATACCACCAGAATTTCCTATGGACGGTGAATATGCAAACTGATTAAATTTCCTTGGACAAAAATTCCTTAGATATGCCAGCTCAAAGCTTTATCTCTTAGTTTCCTGGAAGCACATGATGTTACAATTACATTCATTGATTCTCTGTCTTATATCATCCCACCTTTCCTGGGAATTAATCCCTCTAACATTCCAATCAAGAATATTCCAACATCTTGTCATTATATAAACCCATTGTTCAATATATGCACAGGTCTTGTCAACATAATTGGCAACCTGAAAAACAAAATGCTCATAGTATATGTATAATCATATATTGTGTAACTGTGGTAAGTCATCTCCTCCAGGAAAAAGGATGGGAAACAAGTGTAGTGTGAGCGTATACAGAGAAATAAAACAGACAGGGAATAGGTGAAAGAAAGGAAAACAACATAGATAGATGGGACACAAGTCACACATGAATAAAAAACCAGGATAAAGATGAAGTGATAAGGTCTCATAACAAATGATCTTACGGATAGCAAAATATGATCCAAACACAAAGGATAGATAAACCTAAGGGATAGATATGGGGGAACTAGCTTGCTCATAGAGCAGTAGAGACAAAAGTATGGGTCGTGATACATCATTACACATTTGCAAGCAACTTTTCTGCAGAGATCTCCGTAGGAGGAATCTGGCATTGCTCCCTGCCAATGGCTTGGATAGTGTCCAAGGGAAGTTCTGGTGGTGGAGGGGCATTCTGATCACGGACAGATGCAATATACTGATACATGAATTTCCCTTATATGTTTGCTTGTCCTCAGTAATGATAGTCATGATTCCCTTCATGGTAGAGAATGAGTCATCAGTGACGTTAAGAATCTGAATCCTAGCACCAATCACATTGTTAGCCATGATCTGATCCTTCAGTTTATCTGCATTCATCATGGTGTGTGTAACAAGTTCATGCAGAGCACAAAAAGCATCAATTGCCATCACAGTTGGCTGCATGTGTTTCTGATGTTGTGCCTGCTCCATAGATTCTTGAGGCGGCGTATGAACCATGTGTTCCATCTCCTCATTGTGTTCCACATCAGGTTGGTTATTCATGATATTCTGGTTGGCATCATGCCCAGCAAAAATTTCATCATTCCAAATGCCCCCAGATGGCAGAGCAGGGTAAGGGTGTGGATTTGCCCCATGAGGTGTGATACGTCTCCGACGTATCGATAATTTCTTATGTTCTATGCCATATTATTGATGATACCTACATGTTTTATGCACACTTTATGTCATATTCGTGCATTTTCTGGAACTAACCTATTAACAAGATGCCGAAGTGCCGATTCTTGTTTTCTGCTGTTTTTGGTTTCAGAAATCCTAGTAACGAAATATTCTCGGAATTGGACGAAATCAAGACCCGGGGGCCTATTTCGCCACGAACCTTCCGGAAGACCGAAGAGCATACGAAGTGGGGCCACGAGGTGGCCAAACCACAAGGCGGCGCGGCCGGAGGAGGGCCCGCGCCGCCCGTGGTGTGGGCCCCTCGTCGGCCCCCGACTCCGCCCTTCCGCCTACTTAAAGCCTCCGTCGCGAAACCCCGAGGCGAAAAACCACGATACGGAAAACCTTGCGAGACGCCGCCGCCGATCCCATCTCGGGGATTCACGTAGATCTCCTCCGGCACCTGCCGGAGAGGGGATTCATCTCCCGGAGGACTCTACACCGCCATGGTCGCCTCCGGAGTGATGAGTGAGTAGTTCACCCCTGGACTATGGGTCCATAGCGGTAGCTAGATGGTTGTCTTCTCCTCATTGTGCTTCATTGTTGGATCTTGTGAGCTGCCTAACATGATCAAGATCATCTATCCGTAATACTCTATGTTGTGTTTGTCGGGATCCGATGGATAGAGAATACCATGTTATGTTAATTATCAAGTTATTGCATATGTGTTGTTTATGATCTTGCATGCTCTCCGTTATTAGTAGAGGCTCTGGCCAAGTTGATGCTAGTAACTTCAAGAGGGAGTATTTATGCTCGATAGTGGGTTCATGCCTGCATTGACACCTGGGACAGTGACAGAAAGTTCTAAGGTTGTGTTGTGCTGTTGCCACTAGGGATAAAACATTGATGCTATGTCCGAGGATGTAGTTATTGATTACATTACGCACCATACTTAATGCAATTGTCTGTTGCTTTGCAACTTAATACTGGAGGGGTTCGGACGATAACCTCGAAGGTGGACTTTTTAGGCATAGATGCAGTTGGATGGCGGTCTATGTACTTTGTCGTAATGCCCAATTAAATCTCACTATACTTATCATGACATGTATGTGCATTGTTATGCCCTCTCTATTTGTCAATTGCCCGACTGTAATTTGTTCACCCAACATGCTTTTATCTTATGGGAGAGACACCTCTAGTGAACTGTGGACCCCGGTCCATTCTTTTAATACTTGAAATACAAATCCGTTGCAATACTTGTTTTACTATTTTCTCTGCAAACAATCATCTTCCACACAATACGGTTAATCCTTTGTTACAGCAAGCCGGTGAGATTGACAACCTCACTGTTTCGTTGGGGCAAAGTACTTTGGTTGTGTTGTGCAGGTTCCACGTTGGCGCCGGAATCCCTGGTGTTGCGCCGCACTACATCCCGCCGCCATCAACCTTCAACGTGCTTCTTGGCTCCTCCTGGTTCGATAAACCTTGGTTTCTTTCTGAGGGAAAACTTGCTTCTATGCACATCATACCTTCCTCTTGGGGTTGCCCAACGAACGTGTGAAATACACGCCATCAAGGTGGCAGTGGGTCTTCATCTCCCCCAGGCCCAGCAATTAAATCAGATTGCAAAATATAATTGATAACAGTCCATGAGTCACCATGCCCTTGCTCATTTGTGCTATCACAAAGCACAAGACTGATAGGAATATCTAGAATGTCTGGCACCCTGACTTTGACTAGGATTCTAGCTCTGTTCGAAGTGTCTCTATTCCAAACAATCAGTTTGCCAAATTCACTTACCGCTTCCCTAACCTTTTCCACATTCCATGCACCTAAAGGGTAATTCATCATCATAATCCAAGCTTCATGTGTGAAAGTGCAGTTCCTATGGTTTAAGGCTCTGTTATGCTTAATCACATGTAGTGTGCTATCTCCCATATTAAAAGGGCTATGGGTCACAGCAGCATCTCTAGTAGCAACATCAACAAACTGAACCAAGGCAGTACCCATACCAGATCTGGAGATGTGATGAACATGATGACCTTGGGTGTCGAGGTATCCTCTGATGAGTGTAGCGTCTGATGCAAACTGTTCAGGGTTGGTGGCAGGGATGATCTCCACAATGCCCCGCTCTTCGAAGAGATTCAGAGGAGCGCCGTTGAAGACATGATAGCCACGGCGACGCTGATGATCGTTTGGCTCGACGGTAATGAAACCAGGAGGGAGATGGGGTGTCGGATCATAAGGATAGTTGGCCATAGCGTGGATGGATGAGGCAGAAGGAGAGTTTGGTGGAAGCTCGGTTTGTCGTGGCGGCGATGGTGGAGCAGAGGAGGGAGACGAAGCAGCAGGGCTGGAGGAGGGGTTATGGCAAGGTGCCAGGCGTTTAATGCGGTAGATCAATACCCTCTTTTGCCGTGCCTGACAAAGATTCTTGGCGTGTCCATATCTGTAACAGGATTTGCATCGAATATCGGAGCGGCAATCCGGCTTAAGGTGACCAAAAGCAAGGCATCTTTGGCAGAAGACAGCGGGAGAAAATGAAATGTCGTGGTTGGGCTGGGTCAGCTGGGCGTTGGTGTTGGGCTGGATCGGGTTAACGGGCTGATGATTGATAGGAGACTAGTGGGCCGCTGAAGGAGGGGTGGAAGAATTGGGTTGATCGAGATTTGAAACTGCATGGGGGCGCGAGAATTCCGCGATCGTGCCACCCAAACCGGATCCTGGCGAGATTGTGATGGATGTGAGAAATGGTTGGCACGCCGGCGAGAAGATCGATTGTAGCTAGCACCGTGAGATGTCGAATTCCGACGAGAGATAGAATGCCATTCAAGTTGTTGCTCGTAGAGCCAAGAATCAAATTCTCTTTGCCAATTAGGACCGCCAAAACCCCAAAGGTGGAAATAGCATGTGAAACTCGGGCATGAATAAGATCTAAGGTTATTGATCAAAAAACCAACAGCCTTAGAGAAAACGGTGATTTGAAACACACGATCACTAATATGAATAACATTCAGATGTGCATCCGGTCCACCAATGCAAGATTGGAGGGCAAGTGTGACATGATCCAGATCTAGGCGAAAGATTGCACGACCAGAAGATACACAGAGGAGAAAACCATCAGAACCAGAAGGGAGACATACCGGAGTAGAGAACGCAGATCAAACCTTACCCACCAAATCAAGACCCGGCTTGAAATCCAGTGCGTCCCGGATGGCCGCCGTGTCCATGGATGTATCCGATTAGGTGGATGGAGAGGATGAGGATGAGATCGCCGTGATGATCGCCATGGAGGGGGAGGGGGAGAGAGGAGGGGGAGGAGACGACTGACGAATGCAATTTTTAGGTTCTACATATACCACACACTAGTAACACATTGCCAATACAATTGAAATGCATTGATCCTTTGTGCATGCAACGTTTCATGTTGCTGATGGCAACAACTCGGTGTGTACCAACTCGTTGGGACTCCAAGTTCAGAGTGTTGTAGTAAACGTCGTTTCCCCAAAAAGGTGACTTGAGGGTATATATCGAACTCCCTGGAATTGTTGAAGAACTACTCCCCTTCCCCTTCTTGAAGCAATCTAAAATACAAAATAAATTGCCTCGTGTCCCCAACTTCACCTCGTGATTGTGAAGCACAAGGTTTCGTGTAAGTAATATGAAGAGTATAGGAAATTAATAAAAGTAAAGCAATCTATACTAGGCAATAAAAGTAAAACAATAAAGTAAAAAAATTGGGTTTTCGATTGGATTTGCAAAAGGTAAAAATATTTATGAATTTTCCAAATTAATAAGTGCTGAAATTGTAGAGGTTGATAAAAGGTTTGGTTTGGTGTTTCTTATGATTAAAATTGGATCGGGTTCATGGTTTCACTTGTCTACTCTCTCATAATGGTGTAATGGATTTAAACAATTCATGAGTTATCACTACAACAGAATAGAGTTTTGATAACACAATCATGTAACACATAGTAAAATATGTTACATGCACAATCCAAGTAACACAATATTTGTGTGCCAACGAACGACAGTAACACAAACTATATAAGGCCCTAAATTGTGTTACAGATATATCGACATAGTATCATATAAATATGTGTGGCGTGTAGTGTGATACAAGTACATTGAAATAGTAACACATAAGTATGTGTTGGCGGGAGTGTGTTACAAACTTTAGTGCGGGTAACACATACTCATGTGTTAATCCAGTTTTACAAGCTCTATTGTAGGTCGGCTCCTAAGTTTATTGGGGGCAAGGGCGAAATTTGAACTGGAAGATCAAAACTTAATATCTTGGGGCCCATTCGGTGAAGGAAAAGGGATGGCACTGGATTTAGGTTTAAGTGTTGCCTTAGTCTATTTGTTAAGGAAAATCCTCCTCTGGTTTCCCTCGATGACAGTTGAAGCCCCTACCCCTTCAATCTTAGGGATCTTTAGTGTTGTTGCATGCATCAGGAGCCGCCACGCCATAGCCGGTGATGGGGCCGCCGCCTGACTAGCTCTTCACTTGCTACTGGTCTCCATCAATGGAGCTGTCGGGTTAGCTCTTCGCTTGTTGCTACTCGATCTTGGTTTGTTGCAAGACCTTTGGCTGCTCTCCTGGCTCCCAGCTCCTGACTCTTCCGTTTGTGCTGCTCCTCGCGTCAATGAGGGCGGGTGCGCTGCTCCGTTCAACTAGCTATCCATGCGTCATCGGAATTCATCGTAGGCCTCGGTTTCTAGGGTTTGGACGGACAACGAAGGGGGATCCCGACCGTACTAACAACAGGTGGACTTGACATGCTATCACATAAGGCGGCCACTTAACGGAGAATTCCGGCCACATAACGTTGAGCGCTTACAAGTGGGACTTAGTGGCTCCATAACGGGAGGATATTACAGCACCATTTGGTTTGGCCAACATTCGCTCAAACATGTCCCTGAAAGCAATTGGCTTCCCAAGTTCTTAAAATTCTGCTATTGCAAGTAACAACGGGCTTTCTAAGAGCATCTCCAACAGACGCGCCAAAGGGCACGCGCGGCAAAAAAAACCCGCTAGTTTGGCGCGCGCAGGCGCCCGCGCGAACCTCCAGCGGACGCGCCCCCCGCGCTAAAAAAATTTACCGCGCCCGCGCTTTTGCGCTATCCCACGCGGGAAACTTAGCGCGTCGACTGCCGCGCGCTCTATAAACGCGACGCGCGCGCACACCCCAACCGTCTGAAGTTTCCGCGTGTCGCTCCGCCTCTGCCCCTCTCTCTCTCCACCGCTTTGCCTCCCACGCCGACGCTCCGCCTCCGACACCGGCAAGATGCCTCCGCGCCGCCGCTCCGCCTCCGGCTACCGCGGCGTCCGCGCGCGGCCAAGCAGCCGCTTCGACGCGGAGATCCGCTGCGACGAGGAGCGAATTCGTCTCGGGACATTCGACACCGCGCACGAGGCGGCGCGGGCCTACGACGCCGTCTCCTGGCGCCTCGGCTGCTCGCGTCGAACAATGAACTTCCACGACGTCTGGACGCGGGAGCAGGCGGAGCAGCTCGCGCCACCGTCGCCGGTCATCACGCGCGAGCAGCAGCGCCGCCAACGGGATCTCGAGCAGCGCCTCCTCATCGCCGAGCACGACGAGCGCTTCCGCCTGGAGTGGGCACGCCAGTTTCCCGAAGACGTCGCCGCCACGGAAGCGTTCTACGTGCAGAAGGAGGCGGCGGTGGCGCAGAAAAAGGCGAGCCGCGAGAAGCGTCGGACGGAGTCCGCGGCGAGGAAGCGGCGAGGGCTGAGAGGCGGCGAGGAAGGAGGAGGATAAGAAAAACGGCGCAAGGCCGTCCACCATCATCCTCTCCTCCTCCTCCTTCGAGTGGACTTCGACGTCGGTGTCGGAGACAACTCCGAGTAGCCACTCGTCGGACTACGACTGGGATTCGGAGCAGGATTAGAGTAGTTTAAAATAAAATGTCGCGATGTATCATTGAACTTTTAATATATTTCGTATTTTCGATTAAATTTTCATATTTTGTTTGATTTATTTTGAAACGAAACGGTCGAACTAGCCGTTCGCGACGCGCCGCACGCTGCATAATGGCGCGCCCGGCGGAGGAGCACTTTTTCCGCCCAAGCACGCGCCGCAAAATACCGCTTCCGGCGGGGGACGCGCGGTATCTGTTTACAGCGCATTGCAACGTAGGTATAGCGCGTGAATATATGCCGCGTCTGTTGGAGATGCTCTAAACTTTTTACCGAAAACGGGAGATCCGCATATCAACTAGCCCTCCGTTATCCTATCTTTGAAAGAGAAACTATATATGTCCGCTTGAATGAAAAAATAAAAACGGGGCTTGACACAATTCAAGGAAGGACCGGCGGGGCACGACCGCGACATGGGCCGCACGTACGAGTTGCAGGTTTAGAGCTCCAGAAAGTGGTAAAGTAGCAGGTGTCAGAGGTAGGAGTGTGGGGCACGAGGGCGACATAAAGTAACCTGAAAACACAGAGCCGAAATGGGCCGTACCACGAATACCTGTAGCACGAGTAGCACGAGATGTGCTTATTACGACGTACACTCCCAGACAAGTATAGACTCGTGTAGCACGAGCCTGTCTGGATCTCGCAGGCCGGCTGGACCAACTCGACGTCGTTTATGTGCACTGATTGCCATCACCATGTCCATGCATGTGGCTATCTTTATTTTGCCTTGTCAACAGCGAGTTGGCTGCACCACGCAGTTTCGTTGTCTAGTGAGCGCACTTGTCTAGTACGGCCTCCGTTTCAAAGAATAACGCGCATATTATTCCAAAACGAAATTTGACCATAAAAGTTGAGCAATAAAATCTTGATTATATTATATGTATATAGTATCGTTGGATTCGAATTAAAAAACACTTTTTAATGATACTAATTTCATACAAACAATCTTTATCTATTTAAAGTAATTCTTGGTCAAATAAAAAGCTCAAAAAACGAGGACAAAACGCTGTAAAACATAGCGCGCACAAAACGCATCTTTTTCAGACGCTGTAAAATGCAGCGCGTTGGTGCATGCACAAATAGAAATCAACAACTAGAAAGCGCTATGAAGATCAAACACAATCAAATATAAATAGTTTGTTACAACACTATCAAATAAAAATTGATCGTTAATACAACAAACTGTGAATAAATGAAATATAACAACTAGAAATGAGATATAATTATTGTTGGCCATTCCATGTCCACCACTCTTCGATCAAATCATTCTGAATCTCAAGATAAGTTTCCTCCTTCCGAATAGTTTTGTAGGAGGCATGGCCACTATCTCTTCTCTCCTATGCACTCGAACTAGTCAGCCCATCAACTCATAGTGCAAGCAGTCATTGTATTGACCACGCTCATCCCCGATAATTATGTTATGCATGATGATACATGCATTCATTCATGACATACCAAAGGACCTCTTGATCACAAGATCTAGCCGGTCCTCTGACAATAGCAAATTGAGCTTGCAGAATCTCAAATGCTCTCTCAACATCTTTTCTTGCCATCGCTTGTGCATTATGGAAATGAACTTGTTTCTTACCAGATGGTTTGACAACTGGCTTCACAAATGTTTGCCACTTTAGGTAGATGCCGTCGGCTAGAAAGTACCCAAAGTTGTATGTGCGGACATTGGCTTGACACTGAACCGGTGGAGTATCACCCAAAGCAATCATGCTCATTAAGGGTGACCGTTGTACAACGTTGATGCCGTTCAACGTACCGGGCAATCAGAAAAAAGCATGCCAAATCCAAATTTCGTAGTCAGCCACAGCTTCAAAGATTATAGTGGAATCTTTTTTGTGGCCTTTGAACTATCCATGCCATGCGGCAGGATAATTCTTTCAACTCCAATGCATACAAGCGATGGAACCAAGCATATCTAAAAATCCACGATTCTTGTTGAACTCAAGAAGCCTTGCCGTATCTGCTTCATTGGACGCTCGCAAATAAACCTCGCCGAACACCTTCACAATTGCAACGACAAAGCGCATCACACACTTGATAGCTTGGCTCTCACCCATCGTCAAATGGTCATCAACTAGATCAGTTGGTATCCCGTATGCCAACATACACAAAGCAGCGGTGACTTTTTGCTCCGTACTATGCCCTAGTTCTCTGGCGGTATTCCTCCGTTGCTCAAAGAACCGGTTGTACTTCATGAGCTCCTTTGTGATTCTCTTGAATAAGTTGATGCTCATCCGAAAACAACATAGCGCTCTGGAAATGTGGCATTCTCTGCAAAATAGCTACGCATAAGCTTTTCGTGTGCTTTTATCCTCCTTCGCCACAATTTCTATCGACCAAGAACGGAACCACCATGGTTCGGTCTCTTCTTTGCGGGTATAGCACATAGCATTGTCATCTCTTCTTCTTCTTGAATGTCCCATTCTTCATCAGATGAATCGTATGCAAAGCTCATCTATCCATGAAGCGCAATAAATTCAACAAACAGACTAAAAACTCTAATTCAAAGAAGGCCGGGCCGCGGAGCATACCTTCGAGCACCTTGCGGGCGCTCCAGATGCAGGGAAGTCGCGGCGGCGATTTGGCGACAGCGGATCCGTGATTCGGACGCCTGGATGCATGGCGGCTACATGGAAGTGGCGCGTCATCGATTTTCCGCGTCGGAGTCGCCTGATAGGCGCCGCGAAGCCGCCGGAGGAGAAAGGGGTGGAGGTTTCGGCAGCGGAGGAGCGGCGCGCCGAAGTTTCAGAGCGGCAGTTGGACTTCGCGTGCTCGCCTTTTCCTTTACCGCATCCAGCGTGCCGGGCCGCTATTTCGCGCGCTGGGAAAAAATTAGCGCGCTATTATCGCGGCTGGAGCGATATATTTTGGCGCCGGCGCGCTAAACTAGCGGCTTTTTCCGCGCTGGCGCTTTTTAGCGGTTCTGTTGGAGATGCTCTAACCGTATCGATGGCGCCGTGACTGAACGCAACCATTATGAATTGATATCTTCTTCGGACTTGATGCACACATAGATGGAATAGCAACCAATACATATTTCTATCCTTCATATTCGTTGAACTCAATCGGAGACTTAATCTTGATATACCTCAGAACAATACATTATTCTTACCAGAAGATATGTTTATTAATAACTGCTTATAAGACCATTTTGGCACATACCCTTTTATCTCAAGCTTGTGATCAAAAGAATCCATTGACAGAAATTATTCATGGGTGAAAAGTGAGTTGCTTAGGTCCTCGAGGGCTTCCCAAAAGGCCTATTTACTAACTTCTTTTTGTTCCGCATGTGATAAAGTTATAAAGACATTTTTCCAAATCATATTTTTAGTCATGTTAGCACCATGCTTCGCTTATTTCCGATATCGGGTATATTATACTAGTTTACTCTCTCTAAGATTTTGCCGTTAGAACTCGTACACGATATCCGATTGTGGCTTGAATCACTAACCACCAGTTCTCAATCGAAAAGAGTGACCTTCCTTTCTTTAATCAAACAAAGATACTGATCCACAACAACACTACTTACTTCCTTATACTGTATCTTATTTCAGAAATACCACCAGTTCTCAAGGCGGCATGCTACCATGTGAGCCTTGGTACGCGACTTGAGGCACATGTGCGGGCGCAACACATCATTATTATTGATTCGCAAAAAAAAAACACATCATTATTATTTATTTTTCTGATTTTTCAGAAGAGGCCCAAATTGCCAAAAGGGCCCAGAAACGGCCTCCGGCAATAAGGCGGCCAGCCGGCACGGCAGCCCGTTTACCATGTGTGCCGTGCCTGGTCCATGATTGGAGGCCGCACGGCCTGCTTAGAAACGGGCTACCGTGGGCCGTGCTAGGCCAGGCCTGTTTAGTTTCGTGTCGTGCCCGTTGGTCAGCTATACGGTAGTACGAGAAATCTGCAGATTAACCCTAAAAAAAATGAGCAATCTACACAGACTATATACGAGAGATGGAAAGAAACACTTGCACCGGGCGGCAGGTTCGATGAGCTAATTGCAAACGAAAAGAAACACTTGCCAGCCAGAGAAATCGCTACTGCGCGCTAGCTAGCTAAGAGTCAGTGAGCAAAGATGGCGCCGGAACCAGATAACCCGGTGAGGGTCCTGGGGCAGTGCCAGGTCTCGCCGTGGCCGTCGCCACCGGCAGGGAAGCCACGGTCGCTGCCACTCACATTCTACGACCTCGCCTTCTGGGACGTCCCGCCCGTGCAGCGCCTCTTCTTCTTCGACAACACCGACCTCCTCGGCGGCCCCGAGTTCCTCCTCAGCGAGCTGCCCCTGTTCGAGAAGTCCCTCGCCGCTGCGCTGCACCATTTTTATCCATTGGCCGGGAAGCTGCCATGTGGGATGCCGGAGACCGCGGCGCCCAAGATCGTCTTCTCGGACGGCGACTCTGTCCGCCTGACGGCGGCGGTTGGGGACGACAACTTCGAGGACCTCGCTGGCGACCATGCGCGCGACACCGCGAGGCTCCGTGCGCTACTGCCTCCGCTGCTGAGAAATGGCGGCGGCGGCGGCTCTCGGTGCAGTCAGGATGTCTTCGCCGTACAGATGACCGTGTTTCCTCTCGCCGGCATCTGCATCGGCACAACGCTGCACCACGCAGTATGCGACGGTTCCAGCTATGTGCACTTCATGAGGACGTGGGCCGCCATCCACCGATGTGGCCTCCTGGATCACAGCGGCGGGAAGTCGATGGCGGTGGAGCCGCCCCCGCTGTTCGACCGCAGCGTCGTACGAGACACCGACGGCCTCCGGGAGGTATTTCTCAGCGACCACCGAGCATACGCTGCGGCGGGCGACAAGGGACCCCACGACTGCGACCACACCAGCGGCACCACGGAGCTCGCGACGTTCCGGTTCACGGACAGGTTGCTCCGTTGGCTGGGCAAGCAGGTGGAGTCCGAAACCTCGGCGCGGCGGTGCTCGCCGTACGCGCTGGCATGCGGCGCGATGTGGGCAGGCATCGTGCACGCGCGGGGCAGCAGCGCCAGCTTCGGGTTTGTGACAGGGTGCAAGCCCCGCGCGAGCCCACCGATACCGGCGAGCTACTTTGGGAACTGCCTGGGGCTCTGCCGCGTTGAGGAGAAGGTGGCGGCCAAGCAGAGCTGCCTCGAGGCGGTCACCACCTCGGCGGCGGCCATCTGGCGGGCTATCGAGGGTCTGGCGGAGCAGGGGCGGGTGTTCCGGGACGCGCGCGGGTGGGTGAGGCTCGTGCGGGAGTACGCGTCGGCGCGCGCGGTGACCGTGGCCGGGTCGCCGAAGCTGGGCCTGTACGCGGCGACGGATCTCGGTGCGCCGTGGGGACGGCCGCGGAAGGTGGAGATCGTCTCGGTGGAGCGGACGGGGGCGCTGGCGCTGGCGGAGAGCGGCCGTGACGGGGACGGCGGCATCGAGGTCGGGCTGGCGCTGCCGCGCGGGGAGATGGAGGCGTTCCGCGCCTTCTACGGTCAACTGTTGCATGCCGCAGCATGACAGTGCCTGCGTTTGGACTGGTCGATCGTTCTGCTTGACGGCCACCGTAAAATTTGTAATTTTACCTCTTGGATTGGATGGATGCATTACTCAGTTTTACCTGTTGAATCTTTTTCTTGTATTTTCTCCGTGTAGTGAGCTGTGTGTTTGTTAGCATAGGAGCCTTTTATGAGTGTTTTGTTGTTGTTGATGTTGTTGTTGTTGTTGTTGTTGTTATTGTTGAGGGGAGCCTATCATAGCTAGCTTTATTAATAATCAAACAATAAAAATGTATTGAACTAAAGCAAGTGTCTGCCTATTACATGTGCTGAATTATTTGTTTCTCTCCGTCAACTGGAATTGAGTTCAGTTGGTCGAATGTCCCATTGGTTTCTTAAAAGGAAAATGTTCGAACTCGACTTTAGTTTTACAACGAGATGAGCCCAATCTGTATGTTGAATGTTTGGCTATGTGTAAGATCAATTTCCTATCAAGTATTTTGGTATTTCAATCCATTGTTGGAGGCTTACAAATATTGAATGAAAATTGGTAGAAAACTTTACAAATTAGATTAATCAGCTGTAAAGGTAAGCTATTATTCTTGCGAGGAAGATTGGTTCTCATTAACTCCGAACTAAGTAATACGGTATTATATATGATATCTTTCTTCCAACTACCGTAAGAAGTCTTAAAACGATTGAATTATTTTTGATCTAGATTTTTTTAAGGTGATAGCTATAAAAAGAAAATACTGGTTTTGGCTAAGTGGAGTTTGATTTGCCGCCCTAATGACCAAGCAGGACTCTGAATTCATGATCTTGAGGTCAAGAATAGAGCCCCTTCCGGTAAATAGTTTTTCAAACTTCTTTCTGAAGATGAGTTGTAGCAAACACTCCTTAAGAGAAAGTAGGCTGGCTCACGTGTGTTGTCTAATGTTCATTAGAAATCAGGAGATTCCCACTTCTGGATTGGCAACAAAGAAATTCTTCTTCCCATATGGTTCTTTCTCAATTAGAGATGGCTCGTAAATTAGGTTCTAGGAGACTAGGAAGATAAATGGCTTTGCAAGACACATTACGAGAACAATAGCTGGCCTTGTTCAACACTGTGCGCCAAAAAAGCGACATGCTCGCTAAGTTGTTGGAAACTTCACCACCAAATGTCTCGTTCAAAAGAGATCTTATTGGCTCTAGACTGCATCTTGAAATGCTTTGCTACAACGTTTGCCTTTGGTCCATTTTATGCAAGGATCCGATGGATTTTCATGGAATCTATACGAGAGTAGAAAATTCTCAGTGGATTCTGTGTACAAAGCTCTAATCCTACCAGAGATGCTAGTTGATAATAACAAGAAAATTTGGAAGGTGAAATTCCCGCTCAAACCCAAAATTTTCGCGTGGTATCTTTGTTCGCGGTGTAATTCTTTTATGAGTACCTTTTATGAGTGTTTTGTTCTCCTTCTCTTTTGTCGTGGGAAGCCCATCGTGGGTGGCTTTATTAATAATCAAACAATAAGAATATTTTTAATAAAGCAAATCTCTACCTATCACATGTGCTGAATTGTTTGTTTCTCTCGGTCAATATTTGAACTTGATTTGCGTTTAGTCAGTCGATCGTTCCAGTTGGTTTCTAAAAAAGTTTTTGTTTCTTCGAAAATACATCTTGAAAGGTGTATCAATCACATAGAAGAGTTCCAATGAAGGCAAAGTGTGTGCTTCCCACTAGGGGGCAGCTCCCCACCAAAGCCTACTCTCCTAACTGCCAGAGTAACCCTCTAGGTTCCGGAAAGGAAAAGGCGGTTCCGTGGCAGCTTGGCCAAGCGCCACCTATCGTACTCTTCCTTCATCTTCTCTCTAGCATCCGCATGTGGCGCCACATCAACGTTGAAGACCACATCATTCATGTGCCTCTAAGTGCACTAGAAGACAATGATGATTGACGTCCACATGTCCCGTCTATGTGCCTTAGGATAGGAGCGAGACCAACGCCACTACACCAAGTTTGAGTCCACATCTAGGAGCTAGACAGCCTTATCCCAGCGGTCGAGCTCCTAGGACCAGACATGACGCATCACCACACAACCCAAGAGTAGGTGCTGCAAGGTCTTCGGCTCTTGGTCACACAATGAACATGCCGCGGGGCAAGGAAGTCCCCGACGCTGGAACCTGTTAGCCATCCAACAACGATCCCGTGAGGCCAACCAAGCGAAGAAACAGTTGTACGACGCCCGCGACCACCAGATCTCGTCAGTGATGACTACTTTCGTCGAGCCAGAGAAGAAAGTTTCGTACACTGACTTGAAAGAATAGCATCCATCGTCTGACCAACGCTAGACCATCACATCGCCTCGCTCCGGGACTAGGACAACAGCACCCAGCCTGTGCTAGAGCTAGGAGAACTAAGCTACAACCCCATCCTCCATATCAACTCGATATTTCCAGTGAGACAAGCACTCAGTATGAAATTTTCATAAATCACAATAATTTCATTTCCATTCGATCTTCACTCGGTGGATTCATGGCTTACGTGGTAGCTCCCATTTCTCCCACGAGTGGTGTCGCTTTAGAGCTCTGTTGGGTGATGGTATGGGCTACTACAACATTCCCAACACCGCCGATGTTTGCAATGAAGATGAAGCACAAAACGAAGATGGCAATGGAGAAGATGAGGCATGAGTGCCGGTTGCATTGTTTTTTTGATTGTCATGTGCTTGTGTGAACTTTGATTATGTTCATGAACTTGTTTGTGTTAAACTATGCTATGCTTTTGAACTATAGTATGATGATGAAGCTATGGTGTTGAATGTATGTGTTATTTATACATGATAAATTTATAAAAGGATATAGATTCATATGTTCATCACTTGTGTTTAGTTTTGCGAAGTGTATCTGAAAATGCCGCGGCCGGCTCGGCACCTAAAAAGTGGCGCCAAAAACAAAACAAAAGTGGTGCTCAATACTTTTGGACATGAAGACGTGAATAGTGCGCGCGCAGAAATTAGATTTGGCCTAGCGGAGGGAGAAACAGAATAACAACAGATCCCACGGCGGATGGAGTGGGGCGACGAGTGGCTCGCTCTAGACAAGCTGCAGCACGTCCTCGCCTGCCTCCTCATCGCGCTCGCCGCTGCGGCGCTGGCCGGCCGGAGCTCCCGCCCCTTCCTCCGCCGCCACGCGCTGCCCCTCGGCTGCGCCGCCTCCCTCGCCGTCGGCGCCGCCAAGGAGGTCGCCGACGAGGCTCGGCTCTTCGGGTCCTCCGGCGCCTCGCTCCGGGACGCCGCCGCCGACCTCCTTGGCGTTGCCCTAGCCGCGGCCCTCGTCTCCCTCGTCGCCCGCCTCCCCCGACGGCGGCGCCGTGAGAAGGCGCGCGACGCCGACGCTACTGACGGCAGCATCTCCATGGTCTGAGAGATCCGTGTCATCCCCAGCTACTACTTTTCGGTGCTAACGGGCTTTTTATTCTCGCCGGCCCACGTTTCCGGGCCGCGACAGGCCTTTCTCGACTGCGTGGCCTTCATGGTGTGACCTTGCCGCCGACCAACGCAGCGAAGACCACCCGCTATGGCGCTACTCGCCGCCGCCGCCCGCCGTCTTCCTCGCAGCCTCCGCCTCCTAAAGCCCCACCACTTCACCACCGCCTCTTCTTCCCCCTCCTTTGGCGAATCCGAGACCTCTGCGCCAGCATGGGAGCCGCAATCCCCCGTCCGCACGCCGCCGGACGACCAGTTCGCGGCGTGGGTCACGCGCCTCCGCCCGGGCTTCACCGCCTGCGACCTGGCCGACGCCATCAACTCCGAGCAGGACCCGGACCTGGCGCTCGCGCTCTTCCGCTGGGCCGCCCTCCGCCCGGGCTTCCGCCACGCCCCGGCCTCCTACCTCGCCGCCCTCAACGCCGCCGCCTCCGGCAAGCGCCCCGTCGCCGCCGAGAACCTCATCCAAGACGTCCTCGCGGGGGCCTGCCCTCCCGACCTCCACCTCTTCAACGCCTGCCTCCGCTTCTGCTGCGACCGCCGAAGCCTCTTCCCCATCGCCTTCGACATGTTCAACAAGATGCGCGCCCTCCCGCCCTCCGCCGCCTGCCGCCCCAACGTCGAGACCTACACGCTGCTCCTCAGCACCGTCGTCCGCCGCGTCCGCCGCCCGCCCGCGTCGCTCGTCTACCTCCACGCCGTCAGATCCCTCTCCCGCCAGATGAAGGCCTCCGGCGTCGTCCCGGACACCTACCTGCTCAACCTCATCATCAAGGCGTACGGCCGCTGCCTTGAGATAGACGATGCCCTCAAGGTGTTCCGTGAAATGCCCCTTTACAGCTGCGAGCCGAATGAGTTCACCTACGGCTACATTGTCAAGGCTATGTTCCAGAAGGGCAGGACCGACAAGGGGTTAGAGTATCTGAAGGAGATGAGGGACAAGGGGTTCGTGCCGAGCGGAGGCGTCTACATGTCGGCGGTAGCCGCGCTAGCCTTGGAATGGAGGTTTGAAGAATCAAGAGAGGTGCTCTTGGATATGTTGGATTGCAAGAGGAAGCCAGATATGATCACCTACAGGACGCTGCTGGAGGAGCTGTGCCGAGCTACGCGGACAGAGGATGCGTTTGAGTTGCTGGAGGAGCTGAAAGAGAAGAAGCGAGGGGCATTGGACCAGAGGATGTACTCAGAATTGCTAGGTGGGCTGCACTGGATCTCTCAGCCACAACAGAATGCTCTTCCTCGCCGTGACAGGGGCCCTGATGAAACGGACTCTGGGGATTGAAGTTGCTTTGGTGAATTGCATGTCTAATTCATGACTGCTTGAGAAGTCTGTACATCTGCTTGGTAGATTCAAGATGGATTGATGCATATATAGGAGCCGCCTTCTCTGGGATTATCTGGCTGACTCGACTTCCCACAGTTACTCCTACTGGCATGATTGATACAAAGCCCACTGGTAGAGAAGATGCACAAAATACCTTCGTTGGAGATGTGGGATAAAAGAAGGCGACATCAACTTTTCTAGGCTTGATAGCTGCTAAACTTGCCTGGCAATGGCAATTTTTGAAGTAATTCCCGCGGTTGCACGGCATTCAGAAAAACGTTGTTCCAGGTACATCGTATGTAAACAGCAACAGAACAAAAGTGTACTAGTGTGATACATTTTTCTTTTGCTCCTAAAGTTCAGCAGTAGAATAACTATTGTCGAAGTAGTATTTATGCCTGTGAGAAAGCGCTCTTTATCTTCTCTACATGGTATTCATAACACAGTCTGTATTGATTGCATTGTATAACCTGGTTCATGATTGTCCAGTCAAGATATTTGTGTGTGAGAATAGCACATTGTTTGCCATGTCCTTTCCAAAAATAGCATGTTCAAGTTCAACCACTAATCCTAGCATACCACATTGCATATCTTGATACTCCCTCCGGCCCTAAATGCTTGTTGCAGATTTAGGAAAAATGTAGGCTAACGTATGTCTAGGTTCATCGAACCAGCGACAGGTATTTAGGGCCAGAGGGAGTATAATAATTGAAACGCAGATCCTTGTTATATATATATATATATCAGGATTTTGAGTGTACATCATCGATTTGAAGAAACTACCCTAGGGAATCATATAGTGCTGGAGATAACTTGCATGCTTTTACTCTTGTGAAATCAATAATGTGCTGGTACTGTGAGATGTCCATTTGCACAAATGGCTTTGCTCTGAATTTTTATTGCTATCCTTGACTTGAAACCCTGCGTTCTGCTGAGCTAGTTTGTACTATCAGATCTTAGCGGTGGTTCCATTTTGATCATGATTACCTGCATGGAGCAGCAGCAAGTGCCCTTGGCTGGCAACTCCCCTACCCCAGTTTGATTTCTCACACAAAACTTCGCCTCCACAGATCCAATTTAAACTGTGGCCATCGTAGCTTCAAAGCCCAAGTGGGAAAGTCATAAGCTGCAGAAGTCGAGTCTACTATTGGCGCAACAGTCAGCATACACGTCGTCGCTGGTCAAGTTCTTCCATCCTTCCGTTCCAACAAATGTTTGGTAATGTACTAATTTGCATCTTGTCCTAGTTATTAAGTTGAAAATAATTGATAGATTCAGACTTGTAGGTGAACCTAAGAAATAACATCGCATCAAAAGGTGATGTACAGGAAGTATCTTAGCCTAGGTGTGCACACCATAAGCAAATGAATCCAAGGAGTAAGAGGAACCCACCTATTATGAGCTGACAGAAAAAAAAAATCCTTCCCCACAGCTTCATCAGCTTCACCCTAGAATTGACCTCATCTAGACCTTGCATACTGCTCCTCTTCTCTCTGGTTTGTCTCAAACTTCAGTCCTTACATGCAAAGCAAATATTCAGCAAAATCAGTGAGCGAAATGAGCACTGCTTCACTATTAAGGATATGAAAAGCATTTGGACTGCAGAAGTACCCTAAACAAATCTAGACAGTGAAGCAGATGAGGTGCATACCGTCAGACGTTCGTGTGGCACGGCAAAGTAGTCCGAGCGCTGCAAGAAGGCCAAGAAAATATTAGGAACAACTCGCTCTCTCTCTCTCTCTCTCTCTCTCTCTCTCTCTCTCTCTCTCTCTGGCTCTTTATACCTCTGTAGCATGGCATGTCGCACCATGTCAGTCTGCGATACAATACGTGGCTTTAGTGCACTAAGCAAAATATATATGAAAATTGCATCTAGATTCTCGACTCTTGATTCTTCAATGGTGGGCTTGGAAGCTCCCCATGTTGCGTCCACTCGAAAGCTTAATTGACAATGACTGCCATCTGATCAACTTTAGACTGCCATCGATGTGCATACAATTGTTAGCTTGATTAGCCTACAAATAGATGCTGAATTGAGGCGTAATTCATAGTTTAGACCTGCAGCTTCTGCCTGCTATAGCTGTACAACCAGCTCGAGGAGCTGGTCAGCTACTGTCTTCCTGTAGTCCTCCAAGCGCCCATCGATCCCACATCTGCAAGACAACAACATCAACCATTGTCTTAGTTCTTAGCTCTGCACCTCGAAGTCTCAATAATTTCCATCACTTGGGATACAGACTCCTGGTTAATGTATTGTAACCAAACGATGAACTTTTAGTAACCATTTACCAAAGTAAAGAAAATGAATCATCTTCAATACTGTTGGAAAAGTTAGCTACCAGAGCTAGATAGTTTTAGTTCAACACAACAGCAGGTTATGCCAACATACTCCTGATGCTCGCCCCAACGCCAACCATTGTAAGCAACCTGGAGGTGCTTCTGCCCTCCTTATTGATTTGCAAAGAAGACACGAAAAAAAAAACTTTAGTACTCTAATAGAAGCATGAATATTTATAGGTGCCATGTTTGACTAATTTCACAGTCGGTGCACATAGATACCTGACGGTGGTGTGCTCGTCGGGGCTGCAGTAGTCACCAGAGATGCCAGCAATGGAGACGTTGAAGAACTCGGAGACGGAAAACCGGGTCAGCAATAAACCAGAGATACCTGACGGTGGTGTGCTCGTCGGGGCTGCAGCAGTCACCAGAGATGCCAGCAATGGAGACGTTGAAGAACTCGGAGACGGAAAACCGGGTCAGCAATGACATCGCAGCCCTGATGCCTAGCAGTAGGGGACGTTCAGAGGACGAACTTGGCCCAGATTGGGCCCAGCCCCTGCCGCATGACCGTCATCAACCAACAGTCATGCCGCCCGCAGGCACGAGCTCAACGAGGCGTGCACAGCCATTGTCGTCCCGCAGCACCATCACCTGGAGGAACCAGAGCAGGCCCCGACACCGCCACTTCCGTTAGCTGCTTGGGAAGGAGAAGAGGGCCCCAGTGGTTGCCTCAAGGGAGAGGAGGGTGCCGCCCTCGGTGGGGGCGACGGGAAGGGCAATGAAGAGGGCAGTGGGTTCGGGCTTTTTTGGAGGTCGTGGGAACTCTAGATTATTTGGTGGGAACAAAGAAATTATGACCCGCAATAGAAGGCAGCCGGAAAGGAAACCAACGCTAAAATTTTAAAACAATAATCCTACACCTACAAAAGAAATCTTACGGATTGGTTCTACGGACTGATGTGGAGGTTGTTCATTGGTTCTTTTTCTTTTCCCTTCCTAAAATAGTGGAGCACGTTCTGATCTTCTTCTCATCTGCTTTGCCACAGTGGCTGTCCGTAAGAACTTTTCTGTAGATTTTTTTTTTCGAAATGAAGAACATAGCCCCAACCTCTGCGTCCACACAGCTTTTTCTAATTAAATTATTTACAAGAGCCTTGCAAAGAGAATACAAAGATCAACTCAAAGCCACCATCCTAGCGACAACTCTCTGTACCTACAAAATCAACACACATCATCTAAAAACCGAATGCCTTCCCAAGCCGCCCATTGGCATGTAACCAGTCAAGGCAGACTTGGTGCACACTAGCGCACACGTCGTAGAAATCAATACCGCCGTCTTCCTCGAACCCATCTCCAAGGGTGATCAACACATTGACCTTGCTAGGCCCGCCATCAACGCCACCATGACGCCGGATAGGGTCCATCATCCCGCATCCATCACCAAAACATCGCAGCGCCACGCCGCAGAGACTCGCCTACCATGATACAGTAGATGAACACCACACCACCGCAGCCCACCGCTGTCCAGCAGCCGCTCCAAAAACAATGCCCCAAGAGGTCGAACAACACAGATAGCGTCACCATTGTCTGATATAGGAGACCCAGATCTAGGGTTTCCCCTGGAATAGCACAAGTGAGAAGACGCAGACTGCTCCGGCGATGCCTTCAAGAAGGTTACGGCACGTGACGTTGCCATCGCCCGCCATGAGCGGAGTCGGAGCACGGTTTTCACTAGCGGCCGCGCATCTTCAAACTCGCTGCTAGGACCATATGTGAGATCAGGAGATCGCCACAACTAGCCTCAATTTGGCTGACCGCATCTGGCGGAGGAGACGGACACCACCACCATACCCAGAGTCGCTCTGCCCTAGGATTCCTCATGATGCAGGAGAAGCCCAGGATTTCCTCACCGCCGACTGGAACCGCAACAGGACATGGGCCCAGATCAGGGCCGATCTCCACGCAGCTGCCACCCGGCGGTGCCGCCGCCAACGAATCAGCGCTCCATGGCTGCCGCCACCCTTCATCGTCGCATCAGGGGAGGCACGGGTGGACGCCGCTGCCATGCCCGCCTGTCCACGACCAAGCATAGTCCGCCGCCGCCACGCCACCAGGCCTGGCAGCGCCTCTGGCCATAGATGTAGCATTACTCATTTCATAACGTAACTCCCTATCAGGCAGGAAAAAAATCCTAGCGCACACGCCAAACACCCACCGATTAGGGCAGGGGTTAGCTAGGCCGGTGGCTGCTGGGTCATTCGGCTGGGCTGGTCCGGTAAGGAGGAGAGTGTTTACCATTTTAAAACCATTCCTTTATTTCTATTTTACTAATTTTAAGATTAGTTTCAGAAAATAGAAAAGGAAGGACAGGATTTTGTAGAATTTAAAAGGGTAAATACTCCGTAAAGTTCATAATTTTTTTGTGCAGGTTTAATAAACTAAACTTGGCTTGGGTTATGGAAGTGCAAAATTTAGGTCATGCCAACAACTTTTTATCCACAATTTTTTTTCTCCCATTGTAACACACGGACACGTTTGCTAGTAAGTGCTAAAAATAACAATTGAAATTATTTTGATGTTTATAATCAGTACAACAACGAAGGCCTTGAAAGGCTCCTCCAAAAAACTGAAGAACGAACATGATTGTTATTATGCTTGCAATGTAGCGCTGTATAAGGCAGGATTCATCTCTGCTGGACATAATCTGCATTTAGCACTAAGGTGGACTATGATAATCTACCTTTTTAAACTAGCTTTAGCCAACTTTACTGTTTGGCTAACAATTATTTTTCTTACTTTTGTGGATATTTCCTTACAATACGTAAGATGTATTCAAAACAATACACTTCAGCAACCGTAAACTGAGCCATAAGAACTGCCACATAATGATCCGGCTTGTCGTATGATGCAAACATGTAGGAAGTGTTGCAGCCAAAGAAAACAGATCAGAGGGGCTTGTTGTCCAACCACCGCTGACCCATGGCAAAACCTTGTTTAGGCTGGTGTCGTATAGCTGTATGGCCACCACCCTGCGTGCATATATATGATATTAAATCATAATTTTAGTCTGTGGCATATGTTTCCTCTATGTAGTGTCAGTATCTTATGTTTAAGAGTTTATGCGCAGTACGAATATCAAAAAAATAAAGATGGTGTACCTTTACTGTCGCAAATGTCAAATGGTTGTCATATTCAACTGTAAATCTGCGCAGAAAAACAACATATTTTGCTAATCAGACTCCGCACACACCACAGTGGATTTTTAGAACCTGGGTATACATTTGACCTAGTTACTTAAAAAAAAACTTAGCAAAGTGAAGATTATAAGTTTTGAAAACTACGTAATAAAAGGTCTTAAACGTCGGTGTTGGGTAGAAACTTAACATTGTATATAACTGTACATATGCGAACATTTGTTGTTTTGTGCGAAACTTAAAAAGTAGTTACTGTATTAAAGGGCACGGTAGAGCTATGAAACTTGTGCCATGGAAATCTATTTGTTATATTTTATAAAAACTTAGAAAAGTAAGTTTTAATAGACTGTTCTACACTATATATACATGCTTGATTTTTTTTGTAATTTTATGAAATAAGTGTGATTTCGCAAAGTTTTGAAAAAGCAAGATCAAATGTACCAATTTTCATGGTAGAATTTACCACACAAAATCAACATGAAAGACGTGTGAAGCACACAATTCCTTTGTCGGCATGTGTGATGTACATGGGCATAAATTCTTTGACTAAATTTTTATATGCAATAGAACCTTCTTGCTTTTGTGAAGCCCTATGCACATAAAAATCATTCTAGGACCTTGTGCATCTCGTTTTGACAAAGAAAAACAGAAGTTATGCTTGGTCTTAATGAAAAAATAGAAAAGGAAAGTAGAGTACTGAATTAGAAGGATAAGAATTAGGTGACTTAACCCTGCAGACTGACCATCCACATGCCATGCTCTCCAGTCGTCAACAATGGAAAAGTTGAAGGATCTTACCCACCGTTGTGTTCCCAGAAATGGTACCCCGGGATCATGGTCTCCGCTGCACTCACAGAGATCACTTTTTTAAGCCGTGGAAGAAGATTCAACCAGTGTGTGATCTTATAACAAAATAAAAAGGAATACTACATATTCAAATCAGATATTGTCCTTCGATATTTTCACCTGAACACAAGCACACGGTAACCCCTAGTGATGTGGTTGAAGTGATAAGGTATGCTGCTTGGGACGTCTTCCGTGTAGGGTAATCCATTGACGCATCTTATCCACTCTCCAATTGTGCCCTATATGTCTTGTGGTATTACTAATCTCGAATAACCCATGGTAATACTGTGTAGCAGGAAAACATACACTAAAAAAGGCCCTCAGTTTTAACTTCAAAGCAACAGAGGCTTCACTACTTGATGTGTGTGTAATCTACGGAAGCAGTTGATATAAGAGTATAAATGTAAAACATAACAATATGGTTACCTCCTTGATCTGAAGAGCATCTCTAGTCACCTTTTCATTTGCCCAAATGTCAGATAGGTAGTAACGGTATGACTGCATTTCAGAAAGTGATGTTGATGAAATTGTCATTAGGGAAAATCAAAGAGATGAAACCAGAAAGTACCATATTCGACAAGACTGTCATATTTATTGGATAAATACTTAAAACATACAAAAACATTTATTTCAGATAACTTACAAAACAATTGATAGTAGGGTGAGGAGATGGCACGCTTGGCTTAATGTTTTCTTCTGATAGGAACCTGTTTCTTGAAGTCACATGTTTTGGTGAATCACTTACACATTTATCATCCAAGATATGATCGTCGTCAAGTTCAGAAATGAGCTGCAATACAATGTACCAGTATGTTTTAATTATGGCTATTAGTTTCAGAAAAACAATATGCCAATACATGAATCTTACCTTCTCGATTTTATTTAGAACCCCAGCACACACAGCATTATGTGTGCTTATATAGTTCCCTTTACAGTTCTCCATTGCAGCCTTTAAAAAGACAAAGAAATATGATAAATGATTGTATCACTGCACTTCATCAATGTGTTTGAATGTGGAATTACGTACTTCATATAGTTGATCAGATATGATTCCAACGCCATGACTATAAAGTATTCTAGAATTGAAGTCATCAAACTTGGAGCCTGTAATAGGGTTGCCAACTAAATAGCCCTATAAGAAATTGAGCGAACAGAACAAAATGGGAAAGGTTATGATTTCACATTTCTTGTGCACGTTCTGTCATTACTCATTACCACCAAGTGAAGCCTATCAACCAAGTTTTTAAGGCTAGAAAATTACTTGCCTGGAGATTAATCACAGGTTGCTTCCTTTGTTCATTTCCTGAAGTGAAACAAAATAAAATGAAGATATCATTACAAGTTGATTTTTAATTAGGATACAAGATTATAACTAATCAATCCTAAGCAACTCGAAACATGAACTGGCATGTTCCCAAGTTAAAAATGTTGAGTTCATAGAGATCTATGTGAGACTATATAGTAGATGAAATAAGAAATGCAACATTTAACTCATATTTTTAAATGGTCGGCTAAGTCCATTAGCCTGCTAAAAGGTGGCTATAGCAGGCTATAGGCCTCCTATATCTATTTTTGCGGGATGCTGCTATAGCCTATAACCGGGTATTTAAAACCTTGATTTTAACTTTTGTTTCTCCTCTAACTTGCAAGGAACTTTTTTACACATTATTATTTCTGTAAAGATTCCACAAAAATATGGAAAGGGTCACAAGAAATTGCATGTCATCTCCTTATTTATTTCTTGGACTTGCGGGTATTATCTGAGTTACCTTCTGAGATGTATTGCGCGATGAGTGGAATCATCTTTCCAGCATAAGAACTTCCTCCTAGGTAAAATTCATTTGACCGATAGCGCGGGTGATCGTCGAGCCACTATATTGGTGTGCGTAAGACTTAAGAAATTAACACACAATATTCTTCCAATTAAAACATGAGAGAGTTCAGTTCTGCCTGTTTCCTCACCTTGTTCAGAAATGTCACGACTTGCAAGGAAGACGACGTGTCCCCAACATCATAACCTTCGGGATCACGAGCATATGAGAAACCAGAACCGCTGGGAGAATCCAAGAAGATGATGCTTGCTATCTAAGCATTTTGAACAAAGGAAGACTAAGTTAAGTTTTTGGGAGATAATAATCCAGAATTACAGACAAAAGAAATGCGATCCATGGGTAGCACCCGGACAGTTCTTATTTAGAGGAAGTGAGCATGTGCGGAAATAGGGTTCGAACGCTGGTAGGCGAGCACACAGCACAGATAACAGGCTGCAAGCCAACTGACCAATGATCGGTTGGAAAACAGTATAGACTTATTAATAAAAAAAATACTGAGTAAGTGAATATCCCACCTTGGACCATGAATACTGATTGTAGACCAGTTGTGGCAAATTACCATCGTAAGGTGCCAACACAAAATTGATGGGACCTGTAGAAAAATTATCACAGATGGTAATAAAAGAGAGATAGATCCTCATCAGCTGCAAATCTCCTCATATTGAAATAGATCTACATGGGCCTCGGCTCAGATCACTAAGTGTAGGTAAAGAAATGTATCCGGAGTTTTTCTTGTGGCGACCATGAACATGGAAATGTACAGTTAATATTTGGATCACCAATTTGATCTTCCATTGATTGTGAATTGCAGCATCCATGGCGAAACTGACGATACTGGACTGTCAAGTTTTAGAGGGACTAACCAACTTCGAAGGCGAAGCCGCTGAAGCCCGAGCAGCAAGGCCCGCCCGTCAGCCATATTATCAGAGGGTCTGTGCTGGGGCTCCTCTCCGACTCGACGAAGTAGTAGAAGAGCTCCGTCCCGGTAGCCTCCTCCACGTCAACGTATCTGCATCGCCATACTTGGTGAGTCCCCCATTAATACCAGTGAGCAGCAATGAAGCTTTAACAGTGAAGGCATACCCGGTTTCGAGGTAGAAGGGCAGAGGGCCATCGAATCCAGGCAGGTGAGTGACTACCGCCGACGCCGAGGCGTGGCGCGACAGCGGCAGAAGCAGCAGGAGGCATGCATATAGATGCAGCAGCAAGAGGAGCTTCATGTGCAATACAGCTTTCTCTTCCGTCTGCCGCTAGAGGAGCTTCATGAGCTTCATGAAGTTATACTGCTGCTCGCCCAAGTTTGGTCAATCCTCTCACTCTCAAGCCTCGTAGGATGCTTTAGTTATACTCTGAGTATATAGAAGAAGCTAAACCGTTGACATCATTGACAAAGAGACGTGACCGCGTGGAAGTCATTGCTGGATCAGCCAACTCATGAATTATTGATTGCAAGAAACATTACTCCTAAATTATCTACTCCCTTCCTTCCATACTAGAGGGCCCCTAAATTATCATTAAGTTAGACTACTAAATCAGAAAAAACTAATAACTAATACGTACTAGAATTATTTAGTAATCAGCATTGAAATAAATTATATATATATATGTATGTGGTCACTCCAATTATTTTTGGGTACCGACAGGAGCAATATATAGTGATGGCAGACCACAGAGATCAGGTCTTGTAAGAATTGATGACCTTAAGAACACAAGCACGAGCACTGACACATACCTTGCATGAAAATGGTTACAAACAACTTTGGCATGCGCTGCTCGCGGTGGTTGTATTGATGTATGCAAGAGAAAATCTAATCGCCTATCGGATTGGCTAGGCGATACACATCCATGCAATACAGCGAACGTTGGCATAATGTACGATCCAGAAACTCGAACTTTTAGGGAAGAAGCAGTGATGGTGATCGAGTTCGATCTGACCAAAACAACTATAGGGGATCAATGGCGAACAAGATATCTGGCCCGTCGACCATCACGCAACCAATACCCTTCGCGTTGGCTCATCTAAGTTGGATATGTACCTTAGTTCCACCGCATCTAGGATCCCTCATATTCCCTCCTTTTTATACATGCCACAAGCTCACATTCCAAGTAAGAAAATACGACCTACTAATAAATACCACCATTAATTATATGAGTGCTAATTGAGCATTGCATGTGGTTTTCAAACAGATGAATCCCTAATTTTTTCATGTTGCATTACCCTCATCGGATATAGATATATATATATATATATATATATATATATATATATAGGATAAATACTTCCTACTCCTGGGTGTAACTACACCCATGTCTCATATACTACCATACGGAAGTATATAACATACTTTATTGGTTTGAGTATGTTCGTACACTATATCTAAGATACTCCATACCAACTTTGGTGAAAAAAAATTAAATACACCCATAGTTTGCACTATATATACAAAATACATGCATATTTATACGTAAAGATGTAGCGTACGTAAAAAGGTGTACATACTACCTACAAAGTAGTATATATACTACCAAAATATTTTTATATACTTCATACTACATGTATATACTCTTCGGTATGATAGATACTACCTAGATTATGTGGAACACACGTGGGAGTAACTACACCCGGGTGTAGCATGATATATATATATATATATATATATATATATATATATATATATATATATATATATATATATATATATATATATATATATATATATATATATATATATATATATATATATATATATGTATAGAAGAGAGGTTTCTGAAGTAAGGCAAGTTGTGTGTGATAAGCAAGGGTCAGACCATCACCCCGACATAGGAAGCCCAGGACAAAGCCAATGAAGACAAAGTCAATGAAGACAAAGTGCCAATAGGCACGTTGAAGTTGTATTATTGCGTCAAGTTGCGTGATAAGCTCTTTCCTATTAGGAGTGTGGCTGAGCAATGACGAGATAAGAAAGATGAACTGAGTGTAAACTTTGCTACGTTTCTCTGTTGCTCTCCTTAAACTATATTCTTGTACTGAATCCATGGATCAATAGTTAATTAATCGGCATGTAGCCATAGTGAAGGGTCGTTACATTTGGCTATCAGAACCAACGGTCTTCAGATCGCTACCAAAATACCCAAAACAATTCACAAGATTGCCCTAAATTGGTTCAATGTGAAGTGGTCGATTAGTCAAGACTTGGTTAAGAAGGAGTGATCTTGATGTGTTGAGATCCTCAAGAGAAGACACCATGTGAATGTGACAAAGGGTTTTATGTAGTGGAAAGGAAAATAGTTTATCTTGGCCACACTAGGGTTTTAGTTAGTGAGTTGCTAATTGGTTTTACCTTAAGAATATTTTTTTTTGAGGGAGCTTAAGACAATCTTCTAGCAAGCTGATCAAGGCGATTCATCTTAACAAACAGATCAAGACAATCCATCTTAACAAAAGATCAAGGCAATTCATCTAACTTTACCATTTAGAAAAAAGTTTATGTTCCCCCTGATTTTTGCACTCTCGACAACTAAACAAAGTTGCCCCTGGTGGTTCCACCGCGTCTCAACCTGCCCCTGAAGCTGATGCACTTCGTTGTGGGATGCGAGCGATTCACCCACTGATGGATAGGTCGAGCGGTTGTAGACGTGATTCGAGAGTGAAGATATTGGGCTAGGGTCTCCCGTAGATCCCCAACTTTCTTAGACTTTCATGGCATCTATGTGGTGTCTGCCATGGTTTTGGCTCCCGAATGGAAAAAAAATCCCGAGGGGGCTCAGGATTTCCGGTTACCGCGGTGATCGAGAAATCCCGACTTGTTACCAGACGAATTTAAAGAGCAAATTTTAAAATAAAATTCTTGGGTTTTTTCGTATTTATGTTAACCGGACAGTAGCCACAAATACACCAACAGAACATGCAGAATGGCGGAAAACACATCATTTATAAAAAAAAAAATTAAAATTTCAACAACAATTAGCATCTAGATAGTTTACACACTGTATTTGCCGTTGATGTTGTTGAATATGTTTCCTAGTGGCAAATAAATAAAGATATTTTTATTTATCATATTTATGTTTATTCATAATAAGTTTTATTCCATGCTATAATTGTATTAAGCGGAAACATTAATGTACATGTCGTATGGAAACAAAACCTCGTCCCTATTGATATAATCCATTGAATAATAAGATGATCAAGGTTTCCTGATCATGGACCAAGTAGTTACTAATAATGCAGTTGAATGCACTAGGACGTCGCCTAGAGGGGGGGGGGGGTGTGTGTGTGTGTGTGTGAATAGGCTGTGTTTGGATGTTTGCATTGGGGTTAGGTATTGGACATTCGGGTGATTTGAGGCCCGAATACCACGATTGAGGCTGTTTGGCAGGTCTGGGTATTCGGCTTGTGCATTCGGGCCGAATATTGAAGTGCCAATTTTTTTCCTAGGCCGGTTGCTTGCGAATGACCTGGGTTAGAGCTCGACATTTGCAAGCATTTGGCCTGCTGCGGCTGATTGTTGCATGCCCGTGCGAACTAATGGTAGGATGGTGAAGCCTGCGTGAGACATCGCTGTGCCCTCTATCCTTGCTCTGTTCTTAATAGAAGGTCGCTTTGATGCATCTCTTGAAACGAATCTGCCCATAGGTTTATTGTGGAACAAAGCACGGATATGACAGTTTTAATTTTTTTTTGTATCTACAGAGCTACGAGGATGTGCAGATTTTGGTAGTACAAGGAATTTTGATTGGCTTGCATGCATTTTTTTTGTTCGCGGAAACTTGAGAAAACGTTGGAATATCGCAATTTTCTTGTCATTTTTATTATTGTTATGTGACATATAATATACAACTATCCAAATATATACTGAAATGTTATACAGAAAATATTTTGAAACGATATAGACACTCGCATAGAAAGCAATTCATCACTTTGACCATCCAAACAATATTCACATTCAACCTCAATATCAAGCCTAGGTTCCAAATATCTAAACATCCAAACAGAAATATTGACATTCAATCACAATATCAATATCTTTGGATATTGACATTCAAGCCAATACAATGCCAAGTAGGGTGTCAAGGTGGGATCCCGGTGGGATGTCATTTTGTACTATGTAGTTCAAATTTTGATGTCAAAATTTGTACTAAAAAAGTCAAATTATACTACAAGTGGGACAAAAGTGGGATCCCACTTGACACCCTTAATGCCAAGCCTCCCAATGCAAACATCCAAACAGAGCCGGGTATAGAACAGTGTTTACTAGTTTAGGGGGTTTTTCTAAGTGCACCAACAACCTGTGCTAGCATGATGAGCAACAATGTGATAACAAGTTAGGTATAGAACATCAAGCATGATAGATATCACAATGTAAATCACATAGGTAAAAGAACTCGGGTTGAGAAGTAACCGGTGCACGAGGAGACGACGATGTATCCCGGAGTTCACACCCAAGGGTGCTACGTCTCCGTTGGAGCGGTGTGGAGGCACGAGGCACTCCAATGAGCCACTAGGGCCACCGTATTCTCCTCGAGCCTTTCCACCAAGGCGAAAGCCTCGATCCACTAAGGAACTCTTGAGGGTGGTCACCGAACCCGTACAAGCATAGGCAAACTCCCAAGTATCAAGCTTGAGGCAACTCCACAACACGGAGGCTCTCAAGTACAAGGCCACAAGGGCTACAACACGCCACACCGGCGACAAAGCCACCAAGACTCAAACGCGCCACAACCGGCTCCAAAACCACAAAGGCTACCACACTCCACAAAGGCAACAACGCCACAAAGGCTACCACGCCACAAAGACGACAAGGCCACAAAGGCTACAACACCACAAAGGTAACAAGGCCACTAAGGCAACAACACCACCAGGGTCAACACGCCCTCTACAAGACCGAAACCCCGGAGAGAACACAAACCGATGCACCTAATGCAATGACTAAGAACACCACTAAGATGCCCAAGTTCTTCTCCCCCAAATTCCAACAAAGCTACAAAACCTATTGGGGGAATAAGGGAGGAAGAACAAAATAGGAGGAGGAACACCAAATTACTCCAAGATCTAGATCTAGCAAGATCCCCTCACTTGGAGAGGGATTCAATTGGTGAAGCTCTAGATCTCCTCTCTCCTTTCCCCCAAAAATATGCAAGAAATAGTGGGGGAGGGATCAAGAGGAGGAATAAGCTCTTCAAGGTCAACAATGGAGGAGAGAGAATGGAGAGGAATAAGTGGTTAGGTCGAAGGTGGAAGAGGGGTATAAATAGAGGCTCCAAAATATAGTTGTTGTGCTGAAAAACGGTCAGATTCGCGCCCGAGCGGTACTACCGCTTGTCAAAGCGGTACCACCGCTCGCGCGCGAACTGTGCAGAAAACAGCTAAAAAACGGCACAAACCGGTAGTACCGCTCTGCGGAGCGGTACTACCGCTTGTGTCTGAAACTGATCAAATCCAAATCATGCAGGAGAGAGAAGGGACATCGCGGTGCAGAGCGGCAGCAGCGTGCAGGGCCAGGCAGCGTGAGCGCATGTGGGGGCGCTGGTTGCATGCGGGCAAGGAGCAGCGTGGCAGCAAGTGGTGGGGCCAGGGAACGAGGGCGAGCGGCAGAGCTAGGGATGGCACCCGCAGGGTATGGGTGTGGGTAGAGCCATCCCATACCCGTACCCGTCACCTTCAGTCTTACCCATCACCCGTACCCATATCCGTCAATGGGTACAAGTTTTTCTCATACCCGTCACCCGGCAGGGTAAATGGGTACCCAAAGGTAAAAATACCCGTGCTTATAGCACATTAAATTGATAAAAAACATATGACATGAGGTGAAACAATCATAAATTGGGGGCTAATCCACACTAACCTACCAGTAATTGTGAGACAACAATGCGAAAGGTTCGACTTAGCTATGTGAAGACATGATTAGACAGAATTATGTACTTTAGAATATTACAGCGTTCTACTTGTCAAATTTAGATGGGTACATGGGTACGTGGGTATGGGTTCCACCGTCCTATACCCGTACCCGTCCTACCTGATGGGTATGATATTTTCCCATTTACAAACCCATGGGTAATATTTTGTCCCATACCCGTACTCCTATTGGGTTTTTACCCGACGGGTACGCGGGTCATGGGTACCCATTGCCATCCCTAGGCAGAGCGAGGGGATCGAGGGCGTCTCCCGATCGGGGTCAACGCCACGGCCTCGATCCCTGGATCGATCGAGCGCGGGTGAGGTGCGTGGGTGAGCGAGGCCGCAGGAGCGAGGCTGGGCCGGGGAGTGGGGCAGCGGCGGCCCAGTGCGGGGCAGGGAGGCAGCTGCCAGGCTGGGCGGGAGTGGGCCGTGCGGGGTGGTGGCGGCCCATGCGGGAGAAAGCTGCTGGGAGCTAAGAAGAAAAGGGAAAAAGAAAGAATGGGCCGAGCGATAGTACCGGGCTCGGTACCGGGCCAATACTGTAACATATACGGTACTACCGGGCTGGTACCGGCCTGGTACCGCTCCGGGTCCAGTACCTCACAAAGAGGCTTACGGTACTGGGCCGATACTGCGAGCGGTAGTACCGCGGCCCACATGTGCTGTTTTTCTTTTCCAAATCAAATGCAACACGGAAAACGCAATAACTTGAGCTAGATAATTCCGATTAAGGTGAAACCAATTTTGCTAGAAAGAGGACGACAAGAGCTATCTTCTCACATGGTGAAATCATGCAAAAGAGTGGATGATGATTTTCTCATGGTCATAGAGGTGTAACCTCTCAATATGGTATATCGGGAAAATCATCACCCTCGCACTACAACATGCGATGCATCCGGAATCCGTTTCCGATGAGCTAGAGCTTGTCATGAGAATGAACACAAGCTCTAACCCATGTTATGGATAAGAACCAAGAACAACCAAGAAACACGATGCAATGCATGCAAGGTTTGAGCTCTCTCCGATGATGCGACCCACTTATCCTATCGAGCACAAACCTTATCTTTGCGCGTTCCACTCGAGTCGGCAAGCTCCGTCTTCTTATCTCTTCAACCTTGTACATGCCACCGTCTTCCTCCAACATACACGCCACCGTCTTCATCCATCTTCAACGCACGCCACCGTCTTCATCTCTCTTCTACGACGTCTTCATCTCTCTTCATCTTCTACACCGTCTTCATCTCTCTTTGACACCGTCTTCATCGGTCTTCTTCATCGTACTCGATCTTCTCCATCTTGCAACCTTGAGACCAACACATGGCTATGGACACGACCTAAGATAGATTCTCAATACAACCGTTAGTCCATAGGAATTGTCATCAATTATCAAAACCACACATGGGGGCTCCATGTTCTTTCAATCTCCCCCATTTTGATAATTGATGACAATCTCTTTGAGAGTGTTTAAATAAAGAAAATAGCGAACAACCCCAAGTTGAATATTTAGAACAAACTCCCACGTAATATATGCATGTGTGAATGAACTTGAATTTCATTACATATATCGACAATTAAAGCCTAGCGGAGTATCCTCTAAATATTCAACCATGCAAAGCAACAAATGCAAGCATGAGAGGCAAATGCTTAAGAACCAAACAAAAGCAATTCCCTCAAACCCTCCAAACTTCTCCCCCATTGGCATCGATTGCCAAAATGGACGAAAGGTTCGGAAGGCCAATATAGTTAGAATTCCTCCATAAGGTGTGCATTTCTCATAATGTGAGTGAAATCAAATGCACGTATTCAATGAAGAATACCGGAGGAAATCAAACTATATTGAGGATCAAAGATTGCAAAAACGATAAGAAGGGGAGGAATCTTCGATAAATGAAGCAAGCAATCCAATGAACCAAAAAGAAACACAAGCTTAATAAGAAGCAAGTAAAAAACAAAGCTTGTGCCAAAATCAAATATGAGTGCTTGAAGATGCAAATAGGATAAAATGAGCACTCATATCAAATTCTTTGTGGAGCCACCAAAGAGATAAACAAGAGTAGAAAGAATGGACTCCAACAAAGAGGGATATCAAAAGATATGTACCATGTCTCATGTATATAAGTTTCTCTAAGTGGAAAACATCACGAATATATTTATCCATAAATAAACATGCACACAGAAGATAGGTACAAGAGAAATAGAGCAAGATATCCAAAACAACCAAGCTTAAGGACATATCTCATTTTAAGAGGCTAAAACCAAATATAAAGTAATGAGATAACCAACTCCCAAAGAAAGCAAGGTTCCAAATAAACCAAACCCTCAACACTTTTCATGATGGCACAAAAGTACCGAAAAGAAAAGGTTTGTCTTCCAAGGTCAAATTCTTGAAACAAGAGAGTGTTCTAGCAAACATAGGAGAGCTCCCCCAAAATTAGTGCACCATTTAGGATTTTGCATTCGAATACAAAATGCACAAATGCGGGATCATCGCTCAACCATTGTTTATCAAAACACTAACAAGGTTCAAGTGAAAAGAGGAGATACATAAGAAGCAAGGAAGACACATGGGAGCCTAACCCACAAAGACAAATTCTTGGCAAGAGATAAAGCAATTGAGCACATGAGCCAAGTGTGAGGATGATCCGGAACAATACCACATAATTTATTACCAATTGTCCAAGGACAAGAGGTTTTAGGAAATACTTCCATATGGTAGTTTGTGAGTATGTCCAAGATCATCTTCACAACAAAGAAAGCATATGGTAAAGAATAAGAATTGACCATAATGCAAACGGAGATTCTTGAGAGCTTCAATTAGTTACACCAACATGCAAGGCAATGAATATCATAACATGAAGCACATGATTTTCCAAAGAGTATATGGAGCTAGCAATACAATGTGGAAAACCATGTAAAGAAAAGCTCCCCAAACAAAATCCAAGAGAATAGCAATAAGAGCATTTTAGGAAAAATGGGATTTGTTTGAGCAACATGTCACATAGGAGCAAGATAATCTAAATATCAATTCTATGTGACACAACCTCAAGTGTTCACATTTTCTAGGCTTGTAAGATGCACAAAGCATAATACTCCCCCATAATGTGATAAAGACATTTTTCGTGCAAGAGGCAAATAAGAACCACGTGAGATAATTAATGGACATTATAGAATTTTAATTCATCATGTCGCACATTTTAAGAATGTGGGATTCACAAAGCATATCACTCCCCCAAAATGGGATAGTCCATTAATTTCTCACACGAGCCAACAACTAAGATATCAACAAGATGCAATAGGCTCGACATAAGAACAATTGTACATGATGTGCCACCCAACATATATAAGCATGAATGCAAGATAAGCAAGTAGGAGGCACAACATACACAACCGCATGCAAGGTACAAAACCAACACATGAAAAAGGGGGGCGAGTAACTTTCAATGTAAAGGAGTTGAGGACTCGTTACCGCAAGGAGGTGCATGGGTAAAGGATGAAAGGAATAATACTTGACTTGAGGAAATAAGAATGATGAAGATCCCCTAAGTCTTCATGAACTAGTCAAGTCTCCATGCCTGACATAGGCATCCCAAATGGGCCTGCCGAATATAGTACCCGGGATTTATTGAAGGCCCACTACCCGAAGAATAAGAAGACTCGAGAGCCCAAGATGTATTTAAGGAAAAGATAGAGTTGTAATAGGAAGTGTTATTTGTAATCTGGCGGGATGAGTTAGAAACCGTCCTGGACTCTGTAATCCTTGTATAGCACGAATCCCTCGGCTCCACCTATATAAAGGGGGTCGAGGGACGAGAAGATCATCGAATCATTGTACGCAAACCCTAGTTTTCATATTCGTCGAGTACTTTTCGGCTGAAACCTTCGAGATCTACTTGCCCTCTACTTCTAACTAAACCCTAGCCTACAATCCATAGGCATTGATAAGTTAATCCCTTGTCAATTGGCGCCGTATGTGGGAATTAGAGGCGTAAGGATCTGATCTCGATGGCACGTTCAAGATCTTCGACATCGTCAACCGGAAGCAACACTATGGATCAAGGTAAACAGATCGCTACTGGTCTTGTTGATTTTGTTCCTCACCCACCCTCCCGTTTGGATGCATATGCGTATCTGGTGGAGCCCTTGGAGATGACGTTCGGAAGGTTCCACTTTCGCGTCGAGAAGGAAGGATCGTATCGTGTCGAAATTCCGATTTCGTCGGGATCGTCGGCGGTTGATTCTGATTTTTCAAGCTATGCATCGTCAACTGAGTCAGAAGGAGAAACTTCGGCAACACATTACGTTAGCATCGAGCAAGAGAGAAACTCGCCAAGATCTTCGGCAACGCATCGTACGAGTCATCTGCGGACTCATATATAAGCGATGGCTCAAGCGATGTCGACAATTACGACTTCATCGACAAGTCTCTCACGGTGGGCAAGGTCTTCATCAATCTCAACAATGATGTCACCGAACCCAACATAGATCCGAGTACAAAATATCATCAGATTTATGCTATCGAAAATCAAGAGGAAACATCGGAGGCTTTCGACGAGTTGGGAAATCCTTTTGTCGATCCCTCAGATCTAAGGAGAGGTATGGGCACTAAATATGACGGGCCCACACCACGCGTCAGAGTTCAACTTCCACGAGCAGCTTGGGATAGAGCGGCAAAAGCCTTAGATGGTTCGGAGCCAATGACGACGACGGCTACGGCTCAAGAAGCTGCAAGCTTATCAATATAGGCTCGCACGAACTGCCCGAGAAATAGAAAAACGAGACAGCTGAGTTGAACGGGAGAAAGGAGGCAGCTTACGCATCCGGCGAGGAGAAGGGCAGATTTAAGTAGACAATCTAGAGTTTCGGGTGATAGCCACGGGGAAGATCGGAACGAGAGGAAGATCAAGGTTACAACATATACCTGAGGCAGAAAGAGAATACTTGGTTCAAAACCTCGACATGTCCTTTATGACGATAGATACAAGAGGAAATATTATCCCTAAAACACCGGAAGCTGGGTATATGGCGACACAAGCCTACATCCTCGCATCCAAACCACCCCCGGGAGATCCAAGGGAGACATTATACAACATGGCACTGGCAGGAGTTGGAGCTATGGGGACGAGCATTCGTAGCAATGCCTCCCGAAGGAACGCCAAGGCAAAATAGTCCACGACCTGCGGCAGCAACGGCGGCAGTTCCTGAAGGACCGAGTGGAGCAAGAGACACAGGAGTACAAGCAAGGGTCGATAGAGCAAGGCAAAGCAGAAGGGATCATCGGCGGCCCCGGAGCTTAATGACGAGGATATGTGCGGTCTACCATGCTTCACGAGAAGAGTCCGAAAAACTCGAGTCCCCTCAGGATTCAAGTTACCCGATCACTTCAAAAAGTTCGACGGCCTGCAAGATCCGGAGGACTGGCTAATTGATTACCTCGAGACGGTGAAGCTAACTGGAGGAACTAGAGCAACAGCCATGCAAAGTATTCAGGTACATTTAAGTGGAGCCGCACGATCCTGGATCAAAAAACTTCCGCCAGGATCCATCGACAGCTGGGAAAATTTCGAGGACGTATTCGTCAAGAACTTCAGGTCCACATGCAAGAAGCCTGCGTCGTTAGAAGAGCTGAGGGCGTGTCGACAAAAGCCAGATGAGTCAATGAGAAAATACATCCAAAGGTGGAACATCATAAAAAACTCGGCGAGAAAATATATCTGACGAGAGAGCAATAGATGCGTTTGTCGCGGGAATCAGGCGCGGAGACTTTGTCGAGGACTTGGGAAGGACCAATCCAAAAACAGTATCCGCGTTGATGGAAATAGCAAATAGATGGGCAGACGGAGAAGACGCTGTCCACAATAAACGACACAGGTCGCCAGAAGAAGACCGTGGTCGAAATTATCGGTCGAGCGACGATTTCCTCGGCGGTATCCAAGTTATGACGCCCCGGGGCAAATTTCGGCGGGATTTCGAGCAAATACGGGAGGAAGCAACGGAGACGATTATCGGAGAAGCAATGAGCAGCGAAGCGATAATAGGGACGACTCCCGCAACGAGGCAAAATAGTGGGCCAAGGTTTCCAAGACCTTTTGTGTCTCCCGAAGAAATGTTAAATGGACCGTGCCGGATGCATTTTTTCCTCGATAGCAATGGGAAAAGACGGTCGGGACACCTGCGGAAGGATTGTCGAAATTTTCAAGCAATGTTCGGATGTGCGGAAAACGCTCACGCACGAGCAGCACGAGAGAAACCCTCGGGAGCCTAGGAGTGAAGTTCATCTACCGCCACCTCCCGCGATTACGAGAGGACAATCGACACCAGCTCGGAATAGCGGCAGCACTTGCACCACCACCCTATGTTGATCCTAACTCCAACGGAGCGGTGTCGATGATTCGGAAGGGAAGGCCGTCCAATAGAGCTCAAAAAGTAATCTCACGACGGGTGTTTATGGCGAGAGAAAATGCCTCCACCAACGGTTGAGTACCTTAATTGGTCGGGACAAGATATAGGCTTCACAATAGCGAGATCATCCGCAGCAAGTTCCTCGACCAGGGCGATCGGCACTTATTTTACCGGCGGTTATTGCGGGTTTTGATGTTTCTCGAGTGTTCATAGATGGTGGCAGCGGCTTAAACCTTATGTATGCGAGATACATTGAGGAAGATGAACATATCCTTAGCAAACCTGAAGCCAACGAGACACAAGGTTCCACGGCATCACACCGGACAAACCAAGTTACCCATTGGGAAAGATCAACCTCGACGTTCGGTTTGGAACCCGAGAAAATTATAGAATCGAGAGGCTGGAGTTTGAAGTCGTGGATTTTCCATCGCGAGTACCACGCTTTGTTGGGACGACCAGCATATGCTAGATTTATGGCGGTACCACACTATACATACCTGTTATGGAGATTGCACTGGACCCAAGGGACCAATCACGGTCGAGAGGAGTTTCGCCCTAGCTGATAAGTGCGACAAGGATTTCCATCGGTTATCAGAAACCTTCGGGATGCAAGCTGAATACTTGGCATCAAAAAGCATGACTGATTACGACGTACTGCCAGACGTCGGAAGGCCAAACAAAGAATCAACTTTCAACACAGAGAAAAATTCTAAGGAGGTGCAGATTCACCCGACAGATCCAAAAAAGACGACATCCATCGCAAACAACATGGATATCGCATAGGAAAGCGCGCTCGTCGAGTTCCTCCGTGAGAAGCTGGAAAATCTTCGCATGGTGTCCAGCTGACATGCCGGGAGTACCCAGGGAACTTGCCGAGCACCACCTAAATTTGGATCCAACAGCGAAACCAATCAGACAACCTTTGCGGCGTTTTTCGGAACCAAACCGCAAATCTATGCTATCAGAAATAAATCGACTAGAGGAAGCTGGTTTTATAAGAGAGATATCTACAGAAGCCACATGGGTAGCTAACCCAGTGATGGTGCCGAAGAAAAACACGACAGTCCTTCGCATGTGCGTCGACTTCACGTGTCTCAACAAACATTGCCCTAAGGATCACTTTCCCCTCCCAAGGATCGATCAAATTATCGACTCCACGGCGGGTTGTGAACGTCTTTCCTTTTTGGATGCATACTCTGGTTATAACCAGATCAGATTAAAAGAAGATGATGAAGCCAAAACAGCGTTTATTACACCTTACGGCGTGTTCTGCTACAAGACAATGCCCTTCGGTCTAAAAAACGCGGGAGCAACATATCAGAGGATGATGCAGAAGTGTTTAGCAACACAGATCGGGAAAAACGTGCAAGTATACATCGACGATGTCATCATAACATCAAAAAAGGGGGCAACGCTGATCGAGGATCTCAAAGAAACTTTTGACAACCTCGACAAATTCTGCCTCAAGCTGAACCCGACGAAGTGTTCCTTTGGCGTCCCAGCAGGAGAACTTCTGGGGTTTCTAGTTTCAGCAAGAGGGATTGAAGCAAATCCCGACAAAATACAAGCCATAGTAACAATGAGGAAGCCAACGAAGTTGAAAGAAATACAGCAACTAGCTGGGCGAGTCGCAGCTTTGAGCAGATTCGTCGCCAGGTTAGGAGAAAAAGCGCTACCATTTTACGCGCTGATAAAACAAGGAGATAAATTCCAGTGGAACGAAGAAGCCGATAGAGCTTTCGAGGATCTGAAGCGAAAAATCTCGACACCACCAATCCTGGTGGCTCCAAAGGAAAAGGAACCTCTCCTGCTGTATATTGCAGCCACACCCCAAGTGGTTAGCACGGTGTTAGTTGTCGAAAGAGAAGAAGAAGGGAAAATCCATGGAGTACGGCGGCCAGTATACTTCGTGAGCGAAGTCTTGTCACCCTCAAAACAAAGGTACCCTCAGTACCAAAAGCTAGCATATGGAGTATTCACTACAGCACGAAAACTGCGCCACTATTTTTCGGCACATCCGATCATAGTGGTCAATGAAGCTCCCTTGTCAAATATCCTGAACAACCCAGAAGCTACGGGTCGTGTCTCCCTTTGGGGAATAGAACTTTCCCCTCGGGACATCACGTACGAAAAAAGAAAAGCAATAAAGTCGCAAATACTGCCGGACTTCATCGCGAGTGGATGGAGTTGCAAAATACGGGACCTCAGATTTATCGAGAACCTGGACTATGAACTTTGATGGGTCCAAAAGACTAGAAGGGGCTGGCGCAGGAGTAGTACTCATATCACCTGAAGGCGACAAGTTGAAGTACATCCTTCGGATGACGTTCCCTAACGCATCCAACAACGAAGCAGAATATGAGGCTCTCATACATGGGATGAAGATGGCGAAAGCCTGCGGAGCAACTCGATTAAAAATCTTCGGCGATTCACAATTGGTAGCTCAGCAAGTTATGAACCAATGTGACGCCGTTAATGATAGCATGATGGCATACAAGGAGGTGTACAATGAGCTCGAGAAGTTGTTTGATGGATGCGAGGTAAATCATATTAGTAGATTGAGCAACGACGAAGCCGACGTTCTTGCAAACATCGGGTCGCAGTGCCTTGCGGTCCCACCGGGTGTATTTTGGGAGGAGATAACGGAGAGATCTACTGAGTCAACAAAATCAAAAAAGAAGGAAAAGAAACCCTCGGGGGCTACCAAGGAGAAGCAAGAGGAGGAAGAAGAAGAGCAAGACCTGGTCATGGTAATACAGATACCATGGATGCAGCCGTATATATCATATATCCTCAGGAAAGAAATACCCGACGATCCAGTCGAAGCAAGGCGAGTAATTCGACGCTCCAAAGCTTTCACAGTGGTTAAGGGAGAACTATATAAGCGAAGTATTTCGGGCGTCTTGCAAAGGTGCGTTACACCCGAAGAAGGAAGAATAATTTGAAGGATGTGCACGAAGGAATATGTGGCCACCACGCAAGTAGTCGAGCTATCGCAGCCAAGGTTTTTCGGGCAGGATTCTACTGGCTGACAGCAATTGAGGACGCTAAGGACATAGTACGAACTTGCGACGCGTGTCAAAGGTTTGCCGCAAAACCTCACTCTCCAGCGGAGAGCTAGCCCCAATACCTTTGTCGTGGCCCTTTGCACAATGGGGACTCGATATGGTGGGCAAGTTACACAAGTCATGGCCAGGAGGAAAAGAGTATATGCTAGTAGCTGTCGACAAGTTCACAAAGTGGATAGAAGCGAAGCCGATAAATTCACCAGACGGAGCATCTGCAGTAAAATTCATAAAAGGCCTCGTCTTCAGATTTGGAGTGCCCCACGGCATCGTCACGGACAACGGCGGCAACTTCACATCCAATGAATTCAAAGACTATTGCAAAGAGGTGGGTATCAAGCTGAACTTTGCGTCAGTTGCACATCCTCAAACCAATGGGCAAGTCGAGAAAGCCAATGGCATAATCTGCAATGGCATCAAGAAACGTCTGTTGGGACCCTTAGAAAAAGCTCGACATACCTGGCCTGAAGAATTACCAAGTGTGCTGTGGAGCATCCGAACAACACCAAATACGGCGACACAAGAAACCCCGTTCTTTCTAGTCCATGGTGCGGAAGCGAGTACTTCCAATAGAAATAGAGCACGACTCCCCTAGAGTCACAGAATATGACGAGGAAGCGTCAAAGACAGCATTGGAAGACGATGTAGATGCACTCGACGAAGCTCGAGACGAAGTATTATCAAGGGTCACCAAATATCAACAAGACTTGAAAAATTATCACAGTCGACGTTTGAGGCCAAGATCTTTTCAAGTGGGGGACCTAGTTCTTCGGCTAACGCAAAAAAGTCATGAAAAACTCGAGTCACCATGGCTTGGCCCCTATATCGTCACGGAAGTAATTGGAGGAGGAGCATACAGAATAAAGGACAAGAAGACAGGGGTGGAGGAGCCAAACCCCTGGAACGTGGCGCAACTCAGGCGGTTCTACGCCTAGAGTTGAAATATAGTCCTAGTAAAACTTCAATGTACTGAAACGCCCACGAGTTTTCAGACGCACTCTTTTCCTTTTTCGGGGCACCGAGTGGGGCCGGGAAAGGTTTTTAATGAGGCGGGCTCGTGGTGCTACAATATAATAAAGATAGTGGAGATATACTTCTTATTTTTCGACACGCTCGGGGGCTCAAACGCCCAAGTCTCAAAATACATACAATATAGATTCACTGAAATATTTCGCCTTGGTACATTAATACCTCGCCAAATAAATATAGTGTATACATCAAAAAACATAAGTGCCTTGGTTTACAAAACCTCGCCATACAAATATAGAACCTCGACATCAAAGATACTCAACAATGGGCAATCTACCCATAAGGACAAACAAAGATGTCTTATTCCAGCAGAAAAAATAGATTTCAAGGAAGGAAAAATAGTGCAATCTTCGCCTAGTTAAGCTCGGGGGCTTCAACAACATAGAGGACCTCAGCAACATACAATGAGTTCCTTCGAAAATATGAGATACAAGGTTTCTAACATGATACAAGTCAATTAAATCCCAAGATAGTATCTACCGACAAACCCCTGGTTGTTTTATGTTCAGCATAAGAACCCTTGGTAAAGAACTCTGAGTCCATCCGAAGAAGTTCATCTATCATCGACTCGGCCACAGGAGCTACCATGGCATCGATTGAGTCAATATCATTCTTCCGACGAGTTTTCTTGGCCAGGCAACCGGCAACAATCTTCGTCGGGTCCAACTTTGGGTAACAAATGTTTATCATAATCATGGCAAATCTCGCTCCGGCGGTGAGTTGAGCCCGCACAAAGTTATGGATGCGAGGAGCATCTCTGAATACCTCCAATAATTCGGGAAGAGTTTTCGGAACCTCGTTTCGCGGAAACAGATTCCTATAGACAAGGGTTAATGTCGACGTGCAAAAGCTGAGAAAATCGCGCACCTGGCAAGCACGATCTTGGAACCTAACAATTTGTTGGGTTCGTTCGGGAGTGGCCAGAACAAACACCCATGATTAAGGGAGAGGTTAACAAGAAGATTTGTTCTCTCATTCACCCTCCGATCTTCGGCGGCGAGAATCAAGAAGCTGAGCTCGTTAAAAGCAACAGGGCAAGAAATTGGAAGAAAGGCACAGCAAGATAAAGAAGAGGCATCAAAAGAAGGCAAAAACGTACCTAGCATATCTGTGCTAGCCTCCAGCATCAGCTCAAGCATACTATTTTCTCGGGTTGTGGCTCCCTTTGCTTCCAGTACAGCAGCATCCCTAGCAGCCACAGCTTCTTCGGCTTGATGAAGAGCAAGTTTTTCTCCTTCAGAGGCTTTTCGAGATTGCTCCATCATGGCCAAAGTTTGTTTCTTCATAGACTGAAGTTGTTGTCGAAGTTCTTGTAAATCTTCCGACAAATGCCCGCTTGACGAACTCTTGAGGAGACTAGGGTCGACTAATATTTTCTTCGAGAAGGAAGATGCGGGTGAAGCAGCGGCGAGCAAGGAGGAGTCGAGTAGTTATCAAATATTAGCTGGAAAAGAAAGGCCCGGGATCAATGAAAAGCACGAAGGAAAATTTCATTTACTTGCTAGAATATTTACATGGGTATTACAAAAGAAAGTTCTCCAGGAAGACTAAGTGAGTAATTGTCGCCAAAGCTAAAATGGCGACAAGACCAAAAGAAACGGAAAAGGAAACAAGGAGGCATGCTACTAGACCTCCGGCCTCGAGGAGCTGGGAGTCGAAGTTGGCTTAATCCCGAGATACGCCAAGATTTTCTTCGTATTGGGCTTGGCCGCCTTCATCAGTGACTTCCACCTCGACTGCTCTATCTGATCGGTGTCGCCAACCTTCGTCCAGTCGAGAGTCTGCTGCTGTCGGCAACCGAGCAACGGTATTTTCAACGGCCACCTTCATATTCTCATGGCGCATCTTCAGCCCAAGATCTTCGATGTATTGAAAAGCTTGGCAAGGTCAAGGAAAGTCGAAGGTTCCTCTTTCTTCGGGAAGAAGTAGGGGAACAACGCCGACAAAGCCCCACTAGCATTGGCCACGCCTTCACGAATTTCGCGTCCATGGAGCTCCAAAAGAGAAAGTGCGTCAAGGAGAGGGTCATTGACGGGATTCTCCAGATCATAATCTTGGCCTGTTTGGGCTGACACACAAGACAACATATTAGTCGAAAACCAAGACACAGAAAATGCAACAAAATAGAAGAAATTGAGGATATTACTCAGCGTACGTCGACATTGCGACTTCAAACGCTTGATGACCCCTTGCTCACGTGCAGCCTGTGCAGTTTTCTGCTCGTGTAAGGCAGATTCAGCATCTTTGAGCCTTTGCTGCAATTCTTCGACACTAGCGGCCTTTGCTTTAGCATCATCAGCTTCAGCTCTAGCTTCGCTAGCGGCAAGCTCAGCCTTCTTACGAGCCGTCTTACTTTGCTCGAGTTTTCGAGCAAGTGTCTCGGCACGTTGGTTAGCCTCCGCAAGTTTTTCTGTTGAGATGTGGAAAAGAAAGATCAAAAATAGCGACAGGCAGCATGAGTAAAAAACCAGGGAAAAAAAGCGAGTATAAAAGTCGTTACCTTCGGCTTTGCTGGCATACTCGCGGTACCCAATAAATTGGGACCCGATGCGGATAAGATCCTTGATCATAGGCTGTCAAAGAAGAAGAAAAGAAGGGGAAAAACTTCGGCATTACAAAAAGTAAGGTTCCATAAAAGCAAAAAAGAGGAAAGATGGATCTCGATAAACTTACATCATCCAAGAGCTGCGACGAATAGCTGCTCGGTTGAGGAGGAGGCTCAACGATCATTTCAACCCTTGCCCTTTTTGGCGAAGGGACAAGGGGGCTCGATGGTGGAGTAGTGGTGACGACGTTTTGCTGGGGGAGGCGATGTTTCATCTCCTTCAACTAACGTGTACGAAACAAGCACGATACGTGACGTGCTTGGTCCGAGGAGCTACGTCAGTAACTGGTACTTCTTCTTCCTCATCACTAGTGAACAAAAATCGACAGTACAAAAAGCAAGACAAGTTAAATCTTTCGAGCACATAAAAAAGGGGAGGAGAGATAAAGTTGACTTACGAGCTGATGAGGGACTCAACATAAGGATCATAAGCTGCCTTCGGATGAGAGGGAACAACTTCTTCAGCCTTAGAAATGCCAGAATCCTCGGCTTCAGTCCTTTTCCTTTTGTTCTTTGGAGAAACAGCAGGAGGAAGGGATTCAGTCGATTCACTGGCCTCAGACTCAGCTTCTTTCTCATGAGAAGCCGCAGATTTGTGAGAACCCGCGACTTCACTTTCAGGAACAGAAGAGCCTTGAACATCTTCGGCAACTATACCCATTTCTTCGACTTCTCCATCCTCAGGAAGAGGAGGAAGGGAAGCCATAGTAGGGTGATCCTATAAAAAAATAGCGACAAAGGGAAAAATAGCAAGATATTAATACAATGAGATGCAGGAAAAATTCGGAACAAGATAAAAATTCGAGAAGGCAAAATACCTCGGGGAGAGGATTAGTGGAGCTGTAGGGTTCCACGCGACAAGAGGAAGGAATAGGATCCCTCTTACTCAGCGAGGTAATTCTTCGAATAAGCTTCTCCAAGTCCTTCACAGAAAGATCATTGGAGAGCCTGTTGGCGTCATTGGCACCGAGAATACGTCCAAAGGGGATTTTTGCGAGCACTGAAGAGGCTGCACTCTAATCCTAAGAAAATAGGCTGTGATTTGGACACCGGACAACTCTTTGCCTCGAGTATTTTGGAGCTGATGAATACGAGTCATAAGAGCTTCGTCGCCTTTCTCTCTTCTTCGGAAGCTTCGGCGTCCCAGGAGTGGCGGCGTTGAATCTTCGCGTTTCCGTCAAAGGGAACTATGTTGTGTTCCACGGAATTGGCGCTTTCTTCGTGTATGTAGAGCCACCTCTTGCGCCATCCTTGGACAGAGTCGGGAAATTTGACGTCGAAATAATCGACATCGGTTCGGACACAGATAACTACGCCACCTATGTTGTAGGTGGCGTTGTGAGCGCCATTACGGCGAAGGCAGAAAATGCGTTTCCAGAGAGCCCAATTGGGAGCAACTCCAAGAAAGCATTCGCAAAGTGTGATAAAAATAGAAATGTGAAGAATGGAATTGGGGGTCAGCTGGTGCAGCTGAATCCCATAGACAAAGAGAAGACCGCGGAGGAAATCATGGATTGGGGTAGAGAGGCCGCGGATAAGATGATCAACAAAACTAACCCGATACTCCATTGGAGGCTTGGGATAGCTTTCTTCACTGGGAAAGCGGATGGCGTCTTCCTTCTTCATCGGGCCGAGCCTTTTCAGCATATTGACGTCTTGATTGGAGATTTTGGATCTCTCCCACTCAAGATCTTCAGCGGCCATCTTGGACTGCGGAGTGCTTGTGGCGAGTCAAACGCGTACGCGGTGGCATCCACGGCGGCGGATTGAGCAATGTATGCGAGTGCGGGAAATCGGCGAGAATTGGGCGCAGGGGAAGATTTGCGAAGAGACACGGGTGAGCGGCGCAAGCAAGGGATGAACGGAGGTTGAAGATAGGTTTATATAAGAATTAGGGGTCGCGGTGTACCGTTGGATGAGGAAATCGTGTGGTGAGAATGGATCTTCTAGATTCAAGGGCAAAAAAGTATTTTTATTGAGATAGGCGTTACCGTACGTGCGCCAGAAAAAGCGGAGGACGTGTGTCCCCCACTTGCACGACGTGTCAACATGGTGGGAACGATGGACCCACAAAGCGAGAAAAATTTCGACCATTGATAGAGTTGAAGAAAATTTGACAAGGGAAAATATGTCGACAAGAAAAAGGAGAATGGCGACGAGGATAAGTTATTTGAATGCATCGGGAGCCTTTGGTCGGAAACAAGTTTTTGCCCAAATGCTCGGGGGCTACTTTGACAAGATAGTAAAATCTCGAGTATGACAATATAGAAATGTTGAGCCTACAGTCAAGCGCAAGTTCTTGGCTGTAGCCTCGGGGGCTACTCCCATCGGGAGCGCTGTTCGCGCACCCGAGAGATAAAAATAAAAAAGAGAGAGAAGAAGAAAAAAAGAGAAATGAGATCATATTGAGAGATAATGGCAAAATAGTGACAAGGTGGACTAAAATGTTGAGCCTACAACCAAGCACAAGTTCTTGGCTGTAGCCTCGGGGGCTACTCCCATCGGGAACGCTGTTCGCGTGCCCGATGAAACTAATAAAGGAAAAATAGAACAGCAAGAGAGTATATTTCGAGTTATAATTAACTCTACATATACTCCCATCGGGAGAGCAATATAAGTCATATTTGACTCAATAAAATGTGCCATTCCAACAGCCGGAAAAGCACTCGACAATATATTCTCGAACGCCAAAGTTGCGATCAATTTCCGAATGCCGCAAATTTGCGAAGGTAAGACCCCGGATCTATTCTCACTGGGCGTGGCATCGCCAAAGACTGCGCTCTGCTACTTTTATCCGTATCAACGGATACGAAGAAAAATCCTAACGGACGCGTTAGGTACTCAATAAATTTGACTCGGGACTCGACAGAATGGTAAGACCTTAAGCGGCACTCGTCGAAGTTTACACCGGTATCCCGAAATCATGTCCGGGGACGTGATTTTGAAGTAGGTTTTTGCGGATTGCCACTAGAGCGGTTAACTAGTACCTGATCCGTCGGATGAACTAGCCCCAACTACCAATATCCCTGTACAATATAGAATTTTATGAGAAGAAGTATGAAAGTTTGAGCTTTCGAGTAAAAATAAACGGTAGAGATTTTCCACGACTCTATGATTCAAGCAAAATCTCGGGGGCTACCGACATAGGCATCCCAAATGGGCCTGCCGAATATAGTACCCGGGGTTTATTGAAGGCCCACTACCCGAAGAATAAGAAGACTCGAGAGCCCAAGATGTATTTAAGGAAAAGATAGAGTTGTAATAGGAAGTGTTATTTGTAATCTGGCGGGATGAGTTAGAAACCGTCCCGGACTCCGTAATCCTTGTATAGCACGAATCCCTCGGCTCCACCTATATAAAGGGGGTCGAGGGACGAGAAGATCATCGAATCATTGTCTGCAAACCCTAGTTTTCATATTCGTCGAGTACTTTTCGGCTGAAACCTTCGAGATCTACTTGCCCTCTACTTCTAACTAAACCCTAGCCTACAATCCATAGGCATTGATAAGTTAATCCCTTGTCAATGCCCTCCACATGTACATATTGATCAAATTTTGGCTTAATGGTCCCCAACCAAGTTAGGTCCTAAGAAGTTAGTCACAATAGGCTTGGCAACCCAAATGGTTCTTTTTGAGAAACCACATTGAGTGCCCATATATTTGGCAAACACATTTCCAACCTTATCCTTGCAAAGAGAATAAGCACCATCGATCAAGATAGGGTTGGATGAGTTACCAATAGTGCAAAAGGAGGAGATGTGGCCCTTCTCATGGCATATGTAGCATGTTCTTCTCTTCTCCTACTTCTCAATTGATTTCTCCACAACGGGAGCCTTGGCTTGATCCTTCTTGGGTAGCGGCCTTTCTTCAAGTCGAGGTAGACCATGAGCTTGACCTTGAGGTAGATCATGAGCTCCATCTTGAGGCCGCTTCCCTTTTTTCTTCTCACCAAGTGGCTTCTTCTTCAAGGGGCACGATCTAACATGATGCCATTCAATCTTGCACTTGAAGCACACAATCTTGGCGGGGTTCTTCACATGCCCTTGGCACTTCTTCCGCTTGTGCGTGGTGGACTTGTTCTTGTTGTTGGAGTTGAATCCAAGTCCACTCTTGTCATTAAGGGAATGCTTCCCTTCATGACCCTTTACCAAGTCCTTCAAAGAAGATACTTGGGCCTCGAGCTCTTCGATTTCCTCTACATGGTTAGTAACAACACAAGTACTAGAGGAAGTGAAAGCTTCATTGTTAGAGCAACAAGGCAAGGTAGGTAATTCACCACAAGATATAGCAATAGCATGGGTGGGTGAATTACTAGCACTAGCACATGGATTTGTAGAGCAACAAGGCATAGAAGGTAGTTCACCACAAGATAAATCAATAGCATGAGTGTGTGAACTAAAAGCACTAGCACATGTCAAAATAACATTTTGAGAGGTAGTGCTAGTACTCACATGAGGCTCACAAGATGTTACCTTTGACATGATAGCCTCATGAGCTAACTTTAGCAAATCATGAGAGACTAGAAGATCATCATGGGAGATAGAAAGCTTTCCATGACTTTCTTCCAATTTCTCATAATTGCTTGTTAGCAAAGAAAGTTGAGCCCTTATCTCAACATTCTCCTTCAAGGGATGCTTCACAATAGGTAGAGTTAGTAGCACAAGCATTATCAATTATAACACAAGGAGAAGGCAACTTAGCAAGCTCTATTAGGTTGAGAGCCTTAAATTGCTCATGTGACTCGGTGAGTTTGATGAGCTCACTCTCAATAGTCCTAGAGCTATTTTTGAGAAGCTCAAAATTCTCAAGGAGTTTAGCATGAGCACTTACTAGCTCAACATTTTTAATTCGAAAATCATGTGCCACCTCTAAAGCTCTATCACGAGATTCCTTTACTTTAGATAGATCTAGAGTAAAGGTCTCCTCAAGGGATTCATTGGTGGTTTGTTGTTCTTCAAGAGCTTCACTAAGAGTTGCAATCTCGTTTGCATACTCGCGCTCATGCTCTTCCATTTTCTCAATAAGTTTTGTGCTCTCAATGGCAAAAGCCAAGATTTTCATAAAGTTAGAGCAAGCAAATTTCTTATCATGGAGAGCATGGAATACCAACTCACCCATCATGTTTAAGGAAGCAACATTAAGTCCTTCCATATCATCATCCTCATCATCACTAGATAGATAGGGTTCCAAGGAAGGAGATACCTTAGAAGCCTTAGCCATATAAGGCAAGTGTATGAACCATGAGGTGATGAAGAAGATGAAGTAATTGAAGATCCATCCAAGATCTTGTCTTGGCCCATAGTATCCTTGGTTCCCTCTACATTGTTAGTCACACAAATACTAGAGGAAAGCAAAGTATTTTCATTATGGCAACAAGACAAGGCAGGCATATCATCATGGAATGAAGATATGCAAGGACTACCAACACTAGCATGTAAAGCATTTATAGTGCTATAAGTGTTTAAGTCCAAAGATGAAACATTGCAATGGGATATGGATGAAGGATCATCAAGAGAAGGCTCACCATCAACAATGCAATGTTCATCACCACTCACTATATCATTACCTTGTGTCTTACCACACATTGGTGAAGTGGAAGGAGTGCGATCATCCTCAATGGTCTTGGACCCACCATATGTATCTCGAAGCTTTGTCCAAAACTCATGAGCACTCCGGAAAGGCGCGATGGAGGAAATCACTACATGACTCACAACATGGCAAAGCACTTTAGTAGCTTGAGCATCTAGATAAGAGTTTTTCTTCTCCTCAAAAGTTGGATTTTGTGAATCCTTATGAGGAGAAAAACCCATATCAAGAATTTGCTCCACATGTGGGTGCATGCCCCTAAAATAATCAAGCATGTAGAATTTCCAAGCATCATAATTAGTGCCATAAAATGTAAAAGAGGTATTGTGCACTAATCCTCTAGCCGACGTCATTACTCTCTAGGCGGTGAAGCCCAACAAGATAAGAGAGCCCTAGCTCGGATACCAATTGAATGTACTAGGACGTCGCCTAGACGGGGGGTGAATAGGCGGGTTATAAAAACTTCTACTTGAGAGCTAAACTAGGCGGAATAAAACTACTTAGTGTTTACTAGTTTAGCTCAAAGCCTATCAATTAGGGGTTTGCCTAAGTGCACCAACAACCTATGCTAGCATGATGAGCAACAAGGTGATAACAAGCTAGGTATAGAACATCAAGCATGATAGATATCACAATGTAAAGCGCATAGGTAAAGGAGCTCGGGTTGAGAAGTAACCGGTGCACGAGGAGACGACGATGTATCCCGAAATTCACACCCAAGAGTGCTACGTCTCCGTTGGAGCGGTGTGGAGGCACGATGCACTCCAATGAACCACTAGGGCCACCGTATTCTCCTCGAGCCTTTACACCAAGGGGAAAGCCTCGATCCACTAAGGGACCCTTGAGGGTGGTTACCGAACCCGTACAAGCTTGGGCAAACTCCCAAGTATCAAGCTTGAGGCAACTCCACAACACGGAGGCTCTCAAGTACAAGGCCACAAGGGCTACAACACGCCACACCAGCGACAAGGCCACCAAGACTCAAATGCGCCACAACCGGCTCCAAAACCATAAAGGCTACCACACTCCACAAAGGCAACAACGCCACAAAGGCTACCACGCCACAAAGACGACAAGGCCACAAAGTCTACAACACCACAAATGCAACAAGGCCACTAAGGCAACAACACCACCAAGGTCAACACGCCCTCTACGATACCGAAACCCCGGAGAGAACACAAACCGATGCACCTAATTCAATGGCTAAGAACACCACTAAGATGCCCAAGTTCTTCACCCCCAAATTCTAACAAAGCTACAAAAGCTATTGGGGGAATAAGGGAGGAAGAACAAAATAGTAGGAGGAACACCAAATTACTCCAAGATCTAGATCTACCAAGATCCCCTCACTTGGAGAGGGATTCAATTGGTGAAGCTCTAGATCTAGATCTCCTCTCTCCTTTCGCCAAAAAATATGCAAGAAATATTGGGGGGATCAAGAGGAGGAACAAGCTCTTCACGGTCAACAATGGAGGAGAGAGAATGGAGGAGAAGAAGTGGTTGGGTCGGAGGTGGAAGAGGGGTATAAATAGAGGCTCCAAAATATAGCTGTTGGGCTGGAAAAACAGTTAGATTCGCGCCCGAGCGGTACTACCGCTTGTCAAAGCAGTACCACCGCTCACGCGCGAACTGTGCAGAAAACAGCTGAAAAACGGCCCAAACCGGTAGTACCGCTCTGCGGAGCGGTACTACCGCTTGTGTCTGAAACTGAGCAAATCCAAATCATGCAGGAGAGAGAAGGGACAACGCGGTGCAGAGCGGCAGCAGCATGCAGGGCCAGGCAGCGTGAGCGCATGTGGGGGCGCTGGTTGCATGCGGGCAGGGAGCAGCGTGGCAGCAAGCGGTGGGGCCAAGGAACGAGGGCGAGCGGGAGAGCGAGGGGATCGAGGGCGTCTCCCGATCGAGGTCAACGCCACGGCCTCGATCCCTGGATCGATCGAGCGCGGGCGAGGTGCGTGGGCGAGCGAGGGCGCAGGAGCGAGGCTGGGCCGGGGAGTGGGGCGGCGGCGGCCCAGGCGCGGGGACGAGCTGGTCGCGCAGCTGGGCTAGCAAGGCCGCAACGGCCCAGTGCAAGGCAGGGACGCAGCTGCCAGGCTGGGCGGGAGTGGGCCATGCGGGGTGGTGGCGGCCCATGCGGGAGAAAGCTGCTGGGAGCTAAGAAGAAAAGGGAAAAAGAAAGAATGGGCCGAGCGGTAGTACCGGGCTCGGTACCGGGTCGATACCGTAACAAATACGGTACTACCGGGCTGGTACCGGCCTGGTACCGCTCCGGGTCCAGTACCTCGCAAAGAGGCTTACGGTACTGGGCCGGTACTGCGAGCAGTAGTACCGCGGCCCACATGTGCTGTTTTTCTTTTCCAAATAAAATGCAACACGGAAAACGCAATAACTTGAGCTAGACAATTCCGATTAAGGTGAAACCAATTTTGCTAGAAAGAGGACGACAAGAGCTATCTTCTCACATGGTGAAATCATGAAAAAGAGTGGATGATGATTTTCTTATTGTCATAGAGGTGTAACCTCTCAATATGGTATATCGGGAAAATCATCACCCTCGCACATGCAACATGCGATGCATCCGGAATCCATTTCTGATGAGCTAGAGCTTGTCATGAGAATGAACACAAGCTCTAACCCATCTTATGGATAAGAACCAAGAACAACCAAGAAACACGATACAATGCATGCAAGGTTTGAGCTCTCTCCGATGATGCGACCCACTTATCCTATCGAGCACAAACCTTGATCTTCGGTATCCACTATATATACCTTGTTATATCTCGTTGCCGACAAACACAATTCAACTCGTCATTGTGATATTATATCCTTGTGACCTAGTCACTTGCTTGCAAGAGGCGTTGATATGATATCACCGAGTGGGCCCTTTTTGGTATCTATCCATCACATGATGTACAAATTTCGCTCTTGGCTCATACGCCTCAACCTACCCCATTGGAATACTTGAGAAACACCTTTATGACTACCATGTTACGGTTGATGATGTAAAAGCAACCGCCGATGATAGTGATTAAATATAGTCTCACGGTCTAAGGATTAGGTTACATTTCATGCTAGTATCGCAGTGCTGAACTTTGTGAGTTGATCACATTCCAATACCTTATGGGTGTGTGTCCATCATGTTCTCTAACATGACTGCTGAAAGAACATGGAGCCCCCATGTGTGGTTTTGGTAATTGATGGCAATCCCTATGGACTAACGGTTGTATTGAGAATATATCTTAGGTCGTGTCCATAGCCATGTGTTGGTCTCAAGGTTGCAAGATGGAGAAGATCGAGTACGATGAAGAAGACCGATGAAGACGGTGTCAAAGAGAGATGAAGACGGTGTAGAAGATGAAGATAGATGAAGACGGCGTAGAAGAGAGATGAAGACGGTGGCGTGCGTTGAAGATGGATGAAGACGGTGGCGTGTATGTTGGAGGAAGACGGTGGCATGTACAAGGTTGAAGAGAGAAGAAGACGGAGCTTGCCGACTCGAGTGGAACGCGCAAGGACAAGTCTGGGACAAACTAGGTATCATGTAAGAAAAGGAATAAGACTCGACGTTGAGAGATTCAAACGATAAACTTAATTCGTGCTTGCGTAGGGACCGTTATGGTTTTCTAGAACCCTGGTGGTCATTGATCGGAGAGTCATCTCGATCATGTCTATGCATTCCTGAATCTGTAAGGTGGCACACTTAAGGGTATACAACGCTTTGAGATAGATTCGGTATTGTATGAGAATATGAAGAGAACACCGTAATTGTTCCGGAGAGAAAACAGAATAAGTTCCGCGGTCAATGAATTTTTCAAAGATTCAAATATGTATTGATTATTTAATTAAATAAATTAAATATAAATTAAAAATAGGGAACCCCCTAATTGGGCCACCATTGGGCAGCCCAATAAGGGGGGGGGGGACCCACAGCAGAATGGCCTTCCCCGCCGTGACAGGGGCTCGGATGAAAGGGACTCTGGAGATTGAAGTTGCTTTGGTGAATTGCATGTCTTACTGCAATCTAGTGACCATCACAGTTATAGAAAAGCTAATTCATGACTGCTTGAGAAGGCTGTACATCTGCTTGGTAGATTCAAGATGGATTGATGCATATATAGGAGCCGCATTCTTTGGGATTATCTGGCTGACTCAACTTCCCACAGTTACTCCTACTGGCATGATTGATACAAAGCCCACTGGTAGAGAAGATGCACAAAATACCTTTGCTGGAGACGTGGGAAAAAAAAATTGGACCGACAGGCGACTGCAACTTTTCTAGGCTCGATAGCTGCTAAACTTGCCTGTCTATGGCAATTTTTGAAGTAAATCCCGCAGTTGCACGACATTCAGAAAAAAGCTGTTCCAGGTACATCATATCATATGTAAACAACTACAGAACAAAACTGTACTAGTGTGATACATTTTGCTTTTGCTCCTAAAGTTCAGCAGTAGAATAACTATTGTCGAAGTAGTATTTATGCCTGTGAGAAAGCGCTCTTTATCTTCTCTGCATGGTATTCATAACACAGTCTGTATTGATTGCATTGTATAACCTGGTTCATGATTGTCCAGTCAAGATATTTGTCTGTGAGAATAGCACATTGTTTGCCATGTCCTTTCCAAAAATAGCACGTTCAAGTTCAACCACTAATCCTTGCATACCACATTGCATATCTTGATACTCTCTCCGGCCCTAAATGCTTGTTGCAGATTTAGGAAAAATGTAGGCTAACGTATGTCTAGGTTCATCAAACCTGCGGCAGGTATTTAGGGCCAGAGGGAGTATAATAATTAAAACCCAGATCCTTGTTATATATATCAGGATTTTGAGTGTACATCATCGATTTCAAGAAACTACCCTAGGGAATCATATAGTGCTGGAGATAACTTGCATGCTTTTACTCTTGTGAAATCAATAATGTGCTGGTATTGTGAGATGTCCATTTGCACAAATGGCTTTGCTCTGAATTTTTATTGCTATCCTTGACTTGAAACCCTGCATTCTGCTGAGCTAGTTTGTACTATCAGATCTTAGCATTGGTTCCATTGTGATCATGATTACCTGCATGGAGCAGCAGCAAGTGCCCTTGTCTGGCAACTCCCCTGCCCCAGTTTGATTTCTCACACAAAACTTCGCCTCCACAGATCCAATTTAAACTGTGGCCATTGTAGCTTCAAAGTCCAAGTGGGAAAGTCATAAGCTGCAGAAGTCGAGTCTACTATTGGCGCAACAGCCAGCATACGCGTCGTCGCTGGTCAAGTTCTTCTATCCTTCCGTTCCAACACATGCTTGGTAATGTACTAATTTGCATCTTGTCCTAGTTATTAAGTTGAAAATAATTGATAGATTCAGACTTGTAGGTGAACCTAAGAAATAACATCGCATCAAAAGGTGATGTACAGGAAGTATCTTAGCCTAGGTGTGCACACCGTAAGCAAATGAATCCAAGGAGTAAGAGGAACCCACCTATTATGAGCTGACAGAAAAAAAAATCCTTGCCCACAGCTTCATCAGCTTCACCCTAGAATTGCCCTCATCTAGACCTTGCATACTGCTCCTCTTATCTCTGGTTTGCCTCAAACTTCAGTCCTTACATGCAAAGCAAATATTCAGCAAAATCAGTGAGCGAAATGAGCACTGCTTCACTATTAAGGATATGAAAAGCATTGGGACTGCAGAAGTACCCTAAACAAATCTAGACAGTGAAGCAGTAGTCCGGGCGCTGCAAGAAGGCCAAGAAAATATTAGGAACAACTCTCTCTCTCTCTCTCTCTCTCTAGCATGGCATGTCGCACCATGTCAGTCTGCGATACCATACGTGGCTTTAGTGCACTAAGCAAAATATATATGAAAATTGCATCTAGATTCTCGACTCTTGATTCTTCAATGGCGGGCTTGGAAGCTCCTCATGTTGCGTCCACTCGAAAGCTTAATTGCCAATGACTGCCATCTGATCAACTTTAGACTGCCATCTGATCAACTTTACACTGCCATCGATGTGCATACAATTGTTAGCTTGATTATTAGCCTACAAATAGATGCTGAATTGAGGCGTAATTCATAGTTTAGACCTGCAGCTGCTGCCTGCTATAGCTGTACAACCAGCTCGAGGAGCTGGTCAGCTACTGTCTTCCTGTAGTCCTCCAAGCGCCCATCGATCCCACATCTGCAAGACAACAACATCAACCATCGTCTTAGCTCTTAGTTCTGCACCTCTAAGTCTCAATAATTTCCATCACTTGGGATACATACTCCTGGTTAATGTATTGTAACCAAACGATGAACTTTTAGTAACCATTACCAAAGTAAAGAAAATGAATCATCTTCAATACTGTTGGAAAAGTTAGCTACCAGAGCTAGATAGTTTTAGTTCAGCACAATAGCAGGTTATGCCAACATACTCCTGATGCTCGCCCCAACGCCAAGCATTGTAAGCAACCTGGAGGTGCTTCTGCCCTCCTTATTGATTTGCAAAGAAGACACGGAAAAAAAACTTTAGTAATAGAAGCATGAATATTTATAGCTGCATGTTTGACTAATTTCACAGTCGGTGCACATACATACCTGACGGTGGTGTGCTCGTCGGGGCTGCAGCAGTTACCAGAGATGCCAGCAATGGAGACGTTGAAGAACTCGGAGACGGAAAACCGGGTCAGCAATGACATCGCAGCCCAGATGCCTAGCAGTAGGGGACGTTCAGAGGACCGACTTGGCCCAGATCGGGCCCAGCCCCTGCCGCATGACCGTCATCAACCAGCAGCCATGCCGCCAGCCGCTCGCAGCCACGAGCTCAACGAGGCGCGCACATCCATTGTCGTCCCGCAGCACCGTCACCTTGAGGAACCAGAGCAGGCCCCGACACCGCCACTTCCGTTAGCTGCTTGGGAAGGAGAAGAGGGCCCCAGTGGTTGCCTCAAGGGAGAGGAGGGTGCCACCCTCGGTGGGGGCGACGGCAAGGGCAACGAAGAGGGCAGTGGGTTCGGGCTTTTTTGGAGGTCGTGGGAACTCTAGATTATTTGGTGGGAACAAAGAAATTACGACCCGTAATAGAAGGCAACGGGGAAGGAAACCAACGCTAGGATTTTAAAACAATAATCCTACACCTACGAAAGAAATCTTACCGATTGGTTCTACGGACTGATGTGGAGGTTGTTCATTGGTTCTTTTTCTTTTCCCTTCCTAAAATAGTTGAGCACGTTCTGATCCTCTTCTCATCTGCTGTGCCACAGTGGCTGTCCGGAAGAACTTTTTTGTAGATTTTTTTTCTTCGAAATGGGGAACATAGCCCCAACCTATGCACACAGTTTTTTCTAACTAAATTATGTAAGAGAGCCTTGCAAAGAGAATACAAAGATCAACTCAAAGCCACCATCCTAGCGACAACTCGCTATACCTACAAGATCGATGAAGGGGTGCCTATAAATAAAACACCAACGCACATCATCTAAAAACCAAATACCAAATGCCTTCCCAAACCCCATTGGCATGTAACCAGTCAAGGCAGACTCTCGGCGCACACGCCGTAGAAATCAATACCGCCGTCTTCCTCGAACCCATCTTCAAGGGTGATCAACACATTGACCTTGCGAGGCCCGCCATCAGCGCCACCATGACGCCGGATAGCACCCCCATCCCGTGCGTGTCCATTATCCCGCATCCATCACCAAAACATCGCAGCGCCACACGCCACCGTGACTCGCCGACCATGATACGGTAGATGAACACCACACCACCGCAGCTCACCGCTGTCCAGCAGCCGCTCAAAAAACAATGCCCCAAGAGGTAGAACAACACAGATAGGGTCGCCATCATCTGATCTAGGAGACCTAGATCTAGCGTTTCCCCGGAGCAGCACAAGTGAGAAGATGCAGACTGCGACGGCGATGCCTTCAAGAAGGTTACGGCACGTAACGTTGCCATCGCCCGCCATGACTGGAATCGGAGCACGGTTTTCACCGGCAGCCGCGTATCTTTAAACTCGCCGCTAGGACCATATGTGAGATCAGGAGATCGCCACAACTAGCCCCTATCTGGCTGACCGCCTCCGGCGGAGGAGACGGACACCACCACCATGCACATAGCCGCTGCCCTAGGATTCCTCATGATGCAGGAGAAGCCGAGGATTGCCTCACCGCTGACTGAACATCAACAAGAACCGCAACAGGACATGGGCCCAGATCAGGGCCGATCTCCACGCAGCTGCCACCCGGCGGTGCCACCGCCAATGAATCAGCGCTCCATGGCTGCCGCCACCCTGCATCGTCGCACGGGTGGACGCGGCCACCATGCCCGCCTGTCCACGACCGAGGAGAGTCCGCCGCCGCCACGCCACTAGGGCTTTGCTTGGCAGCGCCTCTGGCCGTAGATGTAGCATTACTCATTTCAAAACGTAACTCCCGATCAGGCGATGTAGCATTACTCATTTCAAAACGTAACTCCCGATCAGGCAGGAAAAAGATCCTAGCGCACACGCCTAACACCCACCGATTAGGGTAGGGGCTAGCTTTTTTTTTTGAACAAGTGGGGCCACGAAGGGCCTGGAAGTTGCTTCATAAACGGTGGGTACAGAAATTACAGCAATGCCCTTTTGCATCTCTTACCCTAGAAAACCTAGAATTTGAAGAAAAGGCATTGCAAATTACAGAAAGGACCTTAGCAAAAACATGGAAAAAGCAATCCAGTGCTTGGCCTCCTTCTCCACCACTCGCCGGCGACCTCAAGGCGTAGAACGCCGAGATCGGAGAGGAAGAAGCTCGAGACGTTCTCGAATCCGACGAAGAACCAGCAGCACTGGCTGCCTCGACGCCTCCGGGGACGAGCCACTTGGGGGTGAAGCGACAGCGAGCTCCGGCACTTGGTAGAAGAGGGCCTCCAAAGGAGGTTGTACTCCTGATCGAGGGCCGCCATTCGGCCATGGATTGCAGGGGCGAGGCAGAGTGGCCGGCTGAAGTCCCCCGCTGATGAACTCTCCAGGGAGTGTGTTGACGCAACAGCGCGCGCAACAGCTTCCCCATAGCACCACATAGGCTTCTTATTGCAGCAAGAAAAGATTGGGAGAACAGGAGCAAGACCTGCCAAGGCAAGATCTTGCCATGGATTCAACTCGGAGGTGGTAGCATAGGATCCGCCTGCAAGGTCCTCCCGTCGATCCTCTTCGAGAAGATCTTGAGAAGAAATCCAGACGAATCTGGATCTAACCACCTCTTTATTTGCTGGAGAAGAACTAAAAACGAGAAATCCTAATCCTAGAAGAAGCCAGGCCTCTCTCCCACCCACCGTCAGCCACCATGGCCGGCGGCGGCGAGGGGATCTAGGGGAGAGAAAAGGCTCAAGGAGAGCAGACTCCACAGGGGTAAACTTTCGGGGGAGAAGGATGAGCGGGCGAATAGGTTCCGTTTAATCATCGCCTTGGCTGCTGGGTCATTTGGCTGGGCTGGTCCGGTAAGGAGGAGAGGGTTTACCATTTTAAAACTATTCCTTTATTTCTATTTTACTAATTTTCAGATTAGTTTCAGAAAATAGAAAAGGAAGAAGGACAAGATTTTGTAGAATTTTAAAAGGGTAAATACTCCGTAAAGTTCATAATTTTTTGTGCAGGTTTAATAAACTAAACTTGGCTCGGGTTATGGGAGTGCAAAATTTAGGTCATGCGAACACAGACACGTTTGCTAGTAAGTGCTAAAAATAACAATTGAAATTATTTTGATGTTTATAATCAGTACAACAACGAAGGCCTTGAAAGGCTCCTCCAAAAACAAACTGAATAACGAACATGATTGTTATTATGCTTGCTATGTAGCGCTGTATAAGGCAGGATTCATCTCTGCTGGACATAATCTGCGTTTAGCACTGGTGGACTATGATAATCTACCTTTTTAAACTAGCTTTACCCAACTTTACTGTTTGGCTAACAGTTATTTTTCTTACTTTTGTGGCTATTTCTTACAATAGGTAAGATGTATTCAAAACAATACACTTCAGCAACCGCAAACTGAGCCATAAGAACTGCCACATAATGATCCGGCTTGTCGTATGATGCGAACATGTAGGAAGTGTTGCAGCCAAAGAAAACAGATCAGAGGGGCTTGTTGTCCAACCACCGCTGACCCATGGCAAAACCTTGTTTAGGCTGGTGTCGTATAGCTGTATGGCCACCACCCTGCGTGCATATATATGATATTAAATCATAATTTTAGTCTGTGGCATATGTTTCCTCTATGTATAGTGTCAGTATCTTATGTTTAAGAGTATGCACAGAATGAATATCTAAAAAATAAAGATGGTGTACCTTTACTGTCGCAAATGTCAAATGGTTGTCATATTCAATTGTAAATCTGCGCAGAAAAACAACATATTTTCCTAATCAGACTCCGCACACACCACGGTGGATTTTTAGAACCTGGGTATACATTTGACCTAGTTACTTTTAAAAAAACTTAGCAAAGTGAAGATTCTAAGTTTTGAAAACTACGTAATAAAAGGTCTTAAACGTCGGTATTGGGTAGAAACTTAACATTATATATAACTGTACATATACGAATATTTGTTGTTTTGTGCGAAACTTAAAAAGTAGTTACTGTATTAAAGGGTACGGTAGAGCTATGAAACTTGTGCCATGGAAATCTATTTGTTATATTTTATAAAAACTTAGAAAAGTAAGTTTTAATAGACCGTTCTACACTATATATACATGCTTGAATTTTTTGTAATTTATGAAATAAGTGTGATTTTGCTAAGTTTTGAAAAAGCAAGATCAAATGTACCAATTTTCATGGTAGAATTTACCACACAAAATCAACATGAAAGACGTGTGAAGCACACAATTCCTTTGTCGGCATGTGTGATGTACATGGGCATACATTCTTTGACTAAATTTTATATGCAATAGAACCTTCTTTCTTTTGTGAAGCCCTATGCACATAAAAATCATTCTAGGACCTTGTGCATCTCGTTTTGACAAAGAAAAACAGAAGTTATGCTTGGTCTTAATGAAAAAATAGAAAAGGAAAGTAGAGTACTGAATTAGAAGGATAAGAATTAGGTGACTTAACCCTGCAGACTGACCATCCACATGCCATGCTCTCCAGTCGTCAACAATGGAAAAGTTGAAGGATCTTACCCACCGTTGTGTTCCCAGAAATGGTACCCCGGGATCATGGTCTCCGCTGCACTCACAGAGATCACTTTTTTAAGCCGTGGAAGAAGATTCAACCAGTGTGTGTACAGATCTTATAACAAAATAAAAAGGAACACTACATATTCAAATCAGATATTGTCCTTCGATATTTTCACCTGAACACAAGCACACGGTAACCCCTAGTGATGTGGTTGAAGTGATAAGGTATGCTGCTTGGGACGTCTTCCGTGTAGGGTAATCCATTGACGCATCTTATCCACTCTCCAATTGTGCCCTATATGTCTTGTGGTATTACTAATCTCGAATAACCCATGGTAATACTGTGTAGCGGGAAAACATACACTTAAAAGGCCCTCAGTTTTAACTTCAAAGCAACAGAGGCTTCACTAATTGATGTGTGTGTAATCTACGGAAGCAGTTGATATAAGAGTATAAATGTAAAACATAACAATATGGTTACCTCCTTGATCTGAAGAGCTTCTCTAGTCACCTTTTCATTCGCCCAAATATCAGCTAGGTAGTAACGGTATGACTGCATTTCAGAAAGTGATGTTGATGAAATTGTCATTAGGGAAAATCAATGAGAGATGAAACCAGAAAGTACCATATTCGACAAGACTGTACCATATTATAAATACTTAAAACATTCAAAAACATTTATTTTAGATAACTTACAAAACAATTGATAGTAGGGTGAGGAGATGGCACGCTTGGCTTAATGTTTTCTTCTGACAGGAACCTGTTTCTTGAAGCATCATCATTCACATGTGGTGAATCACTTACACATTTATCATCCAAGATATGATCGTCATCAAGTTCAGAAATAAGCTGCAATACAGTGTACCAGTATGTTTTAATTATGGCTATTAGTTTCAGAAAAACAATATGCCAATACATGAATCTTACCTTCTCGATTTTATTTAGAACCCCAGCACACAAAGCATTATGTGTGCTTATATAGTTCCCTTTACAGTTCTCCATTGCAGCCTTTAAAAGACAAAGAAACATGATAAATGATTGTATCACTGCACTTCGTCAATGTGTTTGAATGTGGAATTACGTACTTCATATAGTTGATCAGATATGATTCCAACGCCATGACTATAAAGTATTCTAGAATTGAAGTCATCAAACTTGGAGCCTGTAATAGGGTTGCCAACTAAATAGCCCTGTAAGGAATTGAGCGAAAAGAACAAAATGGGAAAGGTTATGATTTCACATTTCTTGTGCACGTTCTGTCATTACCACCAAGTGAAGCCTATCAACCAAGTTTTTAAGGCTAGAAAATTACTTGCCTGGAGATTAATCACAGGTTGCTTCCTTTGTTCATTTCCTGAAGTGAAACAAAATAAAATGAAGATATCATTACAAGTTGATTTTTAATTAGGATACAAGATTATAACTAATCAATCCTAAGCAACTCGAAACATGAACTGGCATGTGCCCAAGTTAAAAATGTTGAGTTCATAGAGATCTATGTGAGACTATAGAGTAGATGAAATAAGAAATGCAACATTTAAATCATAGTTTTAAATGGCCGGCTACAGCCCCAGTATAGCCCTTCAGAAATATGTGGCTAAGTCCATTAGCCTGCTAAAAGGTGGCTAAGCAGTCTATAGGCCTGCTATATCTATTTTTGTGGGATGCTGCTATAGCTTATAACCGGGCATTTAAAACCTTGATTTTAACTTTTGTTTTCCTCTAACTTGCAAGGAAGTTTTTTACACCTTATTATTTCTGTAAAGATTCCAAACAAATATGGAAAGGGTCACAAGAAATTGCATCTCATCTCCTTATTTATTTCTTGGATTTGCGGGTATTATCTGAGTTACCTTCTGAGATGTATTGCGCGATGAGTGGAATCATCTTTCCAGCATAAGAACTTCCTCCTAGGTAAAATTCATTTGACCGATAGCGCGGGTGATCGTCAAGCCACTATGTTGGTGTGCGTAAGATGTAAGAAATTAACACACACTATTCTTCCAATTAAAATATGAGAGAGTTCAGTTCTGCCTGTTTCGTCACCTTGTTCAGAAATGTCACGACTTGCAAGGAAGACGACATGTCCCCAACATCATAACCTTCGGGATCACGAGCATATGAGAAACCAGAACCGCTGGGAGAATCCAAGAAGATGATGCTTGCTATCTAAGCATTTTGAACAAAGGAAGACTAAGTTAAGTTTTTGAGAGATAATAATCCAGAATTACAGACAAAAGAAATGCGATCCATGGGTAGCACCCGGACAGTTTTTATTTAGAGGAAGTGAGCATGTGCGGAAATAGGGTTGAACGCTGGTGGGCGAGCACACAACACAGATAACAGGCTGCAAGCCAACTGACTAATGATCGGTTGGAAAACAGTATAGACTTATTAATAAAAAAAATACTGAGTAAGTGAATATCCCACCTTGGACCATGAATACTGATTGTAGACCAGTTGTGGCAAATTACCATCGTAAGGTGCCAACACAAAATTGATGGGACCTGTAGAAAAATTATCACAGATGGTAATAAAAGAGAGAGAGAGAGATGCTCATCAGCTGCAGATCTACTCATATTGAAATAGATCTACATGGGCCTCGGCTTAGAGCACTAAGTGTAGGTAAAGAAATGTATCTGGTGTTTTTGTTTTGGCGACCATGAACATGGAAAAGTACAGTTACTATTTGGATCACCAATTTGATCTTGGATTGGGCATCCATGGCGAAACTGACAAAGTGACAATACTAGACTGTCGAGTTTTCGAGGGACTAACCAACTTCGAAGGCCAAACCGCAGAAGCCCGAGCAGCGGGGGCCGCCCGTGAGCCATATTATCAGAGGGTCGGTGCTGGGGCTCCTCTCCGACTCGACGAAGTAGTAGAAGAGCTCCGTCCCGGTAGCCTCCTCCACGTCAACGTATCTGCATCACGATACTTGGTGACTCCCCAGTGAGCAGCAACAAAGCTTTAGCAGTGAACGCTTACCCGGTTTCGAGGTAGAAGGGCAAAGGGCCATCGAATCCAGGCAGGTGGGTGACCACCGCTGACGCCGAGGCGCGGCGCGACAGCGGCAGAAAGCCTGCATAGAGATGCAGCAGCAGCAAGAGGAGCTTCATGTGCATTTTGGACTCTCACTTTCTCTTCAGTCTGCCGCTAGGCACGTTGAAGTTGTACTGCTGCTCGCCCAAGTCTGGTGAATCTTCTCACTCTCAGAGTAGCAAGATGAACGTACGTACGATGCTTTATTATACTCCTTCCGATTCAAATCAATTAATATGGATCGAAAGGAGTAGTTGATAGTAAGTATACAAGAAGCTAACCCATTAATATCTTTGCCAAAGAGGCGTGATCGCGTCGAAGTCATTGATGGATCAGCCAACTCACGAATTGATTGAAAGAAACATTAACAGTTATCTACTTCCTCCCTTCAGCGACAACTAGTATGAAACCTAGTAAATAGTACTCCAAAAAAATTTGATGATCATACTCAAATTATTTTATATATGCAGGTGATCACTCCAATTATTTTTAGGTACCGACATGAGCAATATATACTGATGGCAGATCACACAGATCAGGTCTTGGAAGGATTGATGACCTTTAGAACACAAGCATGAGCACGGCACAAAAAATGGTTAGTGCATCTTCACCGGTCCAACGCAAACGTACGCAAAGTAACCGTTTATGTTCATGCGGTTGATAAATGGATCTGCACCCTAGCCTAGCAGCCGACGCAAAATGTCTAGCCTGTCCACGGGGATGCAAATGCGGCCTAAATTTGCTCCGCGAATGCGCCTGCGCGGACGCAACACGCGGCCTTGTATTCCTAGGCGGCCCCGCACGTCAGGAACAACGAAAATGATCGCCTTCGTTCACGTTTTGCATCGGCGCGACCTAAGGCTGAACCCAATCCAAGGGGCGCCAGACTGATAGAATATAGCGCCGCAAGTGTGCAACCTGTTAAGCTTCATGCACTAGCCACTTGAACCAAAAGTCCGAACTGATGGAAAGGGCTAGGCAATCTACTTATACACTTCAACACCCCCTCTCACGTGTGATGGGAAGACGAGAAGACAAGTCAACACGTGTAGAGAGGCAAAGAGGCAGCGGCGGCGGCTGCGAGAAGGGGGAGATAATTTTTAGAATAAATTGTGAAAGCCAGGACTCGAACTTGAGACCCTGGGTTCTGATACCATGTTAAACTTCATGCACTAGCCACTTGAACCAAAAGTCCGAACTGATGAAAAGGGCTAGGCAATCTACTTATACACTTCAACACAACCGATGCGGAAGAGCAACAACCGGAATGACAACCGTGACGATCGAGGCGTCTTCCCAAGAACAAAAACCACCACGGAAGAGCAACCGTCGCCCTCTTCGATTTTTGTGTTGCCTTCTCGGCTTCCCGTTGTGGCTCAATAAAAGACGTACGTCTGCCCGATCGGATCTCTCATCGAACGCCACCATTACCATCGGCGCAATGCGCATCCTTTCATTACCATCGGACTCCAACAACGAGGGCAAGTCATCGGGATGGTGGCATTGGTGAGGAAGAGCTGACACGCTGAGTAGCTCAAGCTCCCCACCGAGGGACGGCTAGGAGGAGGCGCACGACGCCATCACCGACGACATCCAGGAGGAGGGGGACGATGTCTCCAACGGCCAGGAGGAGGAGGGGGACGATGTCTTTGACAGCAAGGAGGAGGAGGGGGACGTCATCGCTGACGGCTAGGAGGAGTAGGAAGAGGATGAAGAGGCCATGTGGAAACGGCTGCAAGCGAAGGAGGCGATAGAGGAGGCGGCGGCCATGAAGAAGGTGAAAGCCCGAGCGAAGGCGGCGTACACCGACGACGAGGAAGACCCGAAGGACGACCTGTCGGAGGAGGGCACAAGCTCTTCGGACGTGACGCTCTTCTCGCTGCTGTGACGATGGCGAGGTGAGGACCTATAAGAAGAAGTTGATTGTTTCTGTAATTTGTTTAAAAATTAGTTTGAATGTCAATTTTCTAGTTTGTTTCAAATATTGCACTATTTTGATGGAATTTGATCATTAATTTGTGATGTGTTTAGATAGATAGGGTCGGTCTGCTGGGAGCACTCCTAGATGCAAACGGTTAAACGTGTTTAAATGGTCAATTTTTAGGTCCAAAGACCAACGTAAACAAACATGTCATGGTCACTTTTGACTTCTGAAATGCCTAGTCCCCTGGAGATGCCCTTGCAAACAACTTTAGCACGCGCGGCTCGCGGTGGTTTGTATTGATGTATGCAAGAGAAAATCTAATCGTGTATGTTGGGTAGGCGATACACATCCACATCCATTGCATTGCAGCGCGAAGGTTGGCATAGTACGATCCATAAACTCGGTCCTATAGGGAAGCAGTGATGGCGATCTGAATACGAGATCTGACCAAAACAACTGTACAGGATCAATGGCTAACAGCATATCTGGCCCGTCGACCATCACGCAATCAATCCCCTTCGTGTATGCTCATCTTAGTTGGCTCGGTGCCTTCCTTCGACCGCATCCCTCCTACTACCTCGTCTTTATACATGCCACAAACTCACACTATATGAGTAAGAAAATATGACCTAGTAATGAATAGCACAATTAATGATGTGAGAGTGCTAATAAAGCGTTGCATATGGTTATCAAATAGATAAATCACTAATTGTTTCGTGTTGTACTAATGCAATGATCTTTATAGGTATAAATAGAGGTACAATTAGAGGTACAAAGTGAAGGTTTTTGAAGTAAGACAAGTTGTGTGTGCCGATCAATGACCACGTCATCACCTTGTCCATGACAAAACCTATGAAGACGACGAGGCCCAAGCCGAGATGGGAACGGGCTGACCCGGCCCTAGCTTTGGTTCTGGCCCCTCTGGCCTCAAGGCCAATTTGAAAAATCTACAACTCTGTTGGCCTGTTTGGTATTTTGGATCGACCCAAATTCTGCTTTTATACACTATTTTTTAGCTATGTTAACACATACTTCCTCCGATTCATATTACTATATATGCATAAAGCGATAATTATACTTTTTAGATTATCAAGTAAATAGCCAATAGCTGACCTATGAGCACGCAGCACCTTAAGTAATCGGTGTGTCGCCCTAGTGAACGACCGTTACGTTTGGTTATCCGAGCCTACGTTCTTAGGATCACTACCAAAAATACCCAAAACAAAATCACAAAATACCCCTAAATTGGTTCGATGTGAAGTCCATAAGATCGAGCTGTTGTGGAGGCGAATCGAGAGTGAAGAAGTTGGGTCAGGGTCTCTTGTAGAATCCCCATTTTTCTTTGACTTTCGCACGGTCGGTGTGGTGTCTGCAACAAAAATGAGCAGAGCTGGTGGTGTTGTTCTTGGCGTGATGTGCTGTTTGGCCACGATTTCAATGCCAAGCAACGGTGGCCTCCAGAAATCTGCTGCAGGTGGTGAAGTTCTGGTCGACATGAAACGTATGCGATTTAGACATGAAGGGAAACGAATTACACTGTGTGGTGTGGTGTGCTGTTTGTGGCTCCGGAATGTGGGTAGACTGGAGACTGAAACTTATGCGATTTAGACATGAAGGGAAAAGAATTACACTGTGTGGTGTGGTGTGGTGTGCGTGACAATACAACTTTTTATTGTCTCACAATTCAAGCAAAGCAGTTGACAAAGTTGTTTCATCATTGTGCAGTACCGCAGCTTGTGCAGCTCAATCAACATCTGGAGCAAATACTGCCGGCACCTATTCCAGCAAATATACGTCAAGTGATTGATCAGAACAAGGAACTTTTCCAAGAGCCAAATGTTAGACAAGGACTTAGTCCAGCTCTGTTTATCTTCTCGGTCAATACTTATCTGTACGCACACCACTATTACCGTGCATTTAGCTAGGATCTGTAACCACCACGGCCCTCTCGCTATCTCTACGGACATATATATTGTAATCTGATTGAGATCAATAAATTATGTTGCACAGCTACTTCTATTCCCTGTTTACATGGTGTTTACGTGGTATCAGACTCTCCCTAACTTCTCCGATCCTACTATGACAGGCACCGCCCCAGCCGCGCGGCCACCTCTGGTGCCACCAGCGTCGGCACCTCCGCCACCACCAGCTCCTCTCTCTCCACCACCATTAACCCAGCTTTCCGCGCCCCCACCCCTCGCCACTCTTCTTTCACCCTATCCACCATCTTCATCTGCGGCTGGAGCGACGATATCTTAGACCTGCAGCGCGGCTCCTACGCGCTATGGCGCGACCGCGTCGAGATGAAGTTCTCCATCTACGAAGTCCTCGACCATGTCGGCAGCGACGTCGCCAACCCTGCCTCGACTCCATCTTCAAGTCGTGGCTCTTTGACCTCATCACGCCAGAGCTCCACGCCGCCGTATCCTCCCCGGGCGCCTACACCCGCGCCATCTCGGTGGCCATAGAGACCCTCTTCCGCAACAACGGTCTAGCCCACGCCATGATGCTCTCCGACGAATTCCGCAACACAAAGCAGCTCGAGAACCCTCTCAGTGTCAACGTCGGTAAGCTCAAGGCCATCTCCGACGAACTCCGCGGCCTAGGGTATCCTCTGGAAACCCATGTGCTTCTCCTTCAGCTCGTCCGTGGCCTCCACAAACGCCACGAGACCGTCGGGAAATACATCCATACTGAGGCGGCCACCCTCTCCTTCACCGCCGCGGTGGACAAGCTCTCCATGGATGAGAAGATGCAGGGCAAGGCCCCTGGTGCGACCTCCTCCTCCGCGGCCTTCGTCACGTACCCGTGCCCGCCCACGGGCCTATATATTGTAATCTGATTGAGATCAATAAAGTGTGTTGCACATCTACTTCTATTCCCTGTTTACACAAAAGAAGGGTGGAGGATGATCCTATGTTTATTTATTACAGATACTTGAATTTCTTGATAGGCTGTGTGCATCCTTTCGATGCAGAGGCTGGAACGATAGTAGACCCATTTCAAAAAAAAAAAACTTAAATTTCTTAATAGTAAAAAATAAATATTTCATGCCCATAGTAGACTAATTGTTAGATGAACTCTCAGGTGCCCAATTTATCACCAACTTGATCTTCGCGGTGGGTATCATCAGATACGTCTCTTGGAGGGTTAGCAA